>NC_091516.1:7258165-7409064 GCF_947461875.1 Haliaeetus albicilla
AGTAAATACATTAGCAGTGTAAGCATTTATACATGTATTTGACTCCCATTTGAGTCAAAAGGGAATGAGGAAACACTTGGAAATATACCTGTGGCAAATTGTTAGATAATTTTCTTCTATTGTGTTTCTTGTACCTTCTTCTGATTTCTCTGCATCAATCTCTACTACATCTGGATCAAATGCATAGCTGGGGTCCAAAGCAATAATTGCTATGCTCCTGATTGAGAAATAAACCTTACGTTGATTTCAAATTTGAGGATCTAACAGTGAAAAAAGATGTAGAAATTTATAAATGCAAAATATTTATGATGCATATGAATAGCACCATGAATTTAACCTCTGCAGACATGAAGCAACCATGATACTTTTGGGGGTTTCAGTCCTGAGCTGAAACTTCTCACATATGCTCAAATTACTCTTGGTTTATTTATGCCTTATTTGGTCTTGCTGCTTTTTGCATCTTGATATAGAGTCATAGACCAAACAGTTATTTACTTTTCAATAAAAGCAGGGGGATTAGTCTGGATCTAAACAGTGCTTTGTAGACTAGTATTTCTTCATGGCACAAAACCCTAGAATTGACTATAACAGTCATTTTCAACTGGAAGCCTGTCTGTAGTCAGCGGTTTGCTGGCTGCTTGAAGGTGTGTGAGAAAAGGGATAGGAAAGGCAAATTCACCTAACTGTTCGACAGCAATTGTCTACGTGACATTTGTAATGGGGTTCAGGCCTGCATCAGAAAAAACTTAAGGTTCCTCACCCAGAGGAAGCTGATAGCCACTGCTCTAGAAACACCAGGGTAACAAAACTAAAACTAAATAAAACTCATTTCACTATAGCAGAAAGTCAAGAAGTAAACATGTAGAGGTGGAAATGTGTTCTAAAGCAATTTATGCTTCCTCAGAAGTAGCTTACGTGAGGTAATTTCACTTTTAGCAGTCAGTACCCATGTACTCAAAGCTTTAGTGTGTTGGTGTTTATGGACCTTACTCAGCCTCATTGATTCTGATGGTCTTAATTACACTGGAGAAAAGTGAACTAGTAAGAGCTGAACAATTGGCTTCTACCGTGGCAAAGCTGAATTCAAAAGGTTAGTCTTTCATAAGTTAATTTAGGGTAGATCTGTTTTCATCCCCTCTTTGTGCTAGTGAGGAAAGATGTGTGGAGGAGAGGCTGGATGTGAGACTGGCTGCTCCTTTGCATCTTACCAAGCCCATTGACAAGCCCTGGGCTCACCCAAGGCCAGAAGGCCAGTGTCCTGCAGGACCAAGCCATCCCTGTCCTGCTGCCCCTGATCTGAGTCCAACCCAAACCACTGTCATACCAGTGGAGTATCACATGTTGTTAAGGCAAGACCCATGTATCTGGGCTATGCCAAACTTCAAAGATAAGAGAGAGTAATTTTTCATCATTAATCAAGAAGATCCACAAGATTACACAAGGCTTACTGTTAGCAGCCAGCATTATGGTTTAAAACATAACATATTCTCTGCACAATTTGTATGCCTTAGGAGACGACAGAGAAGCTCTCTAGCCACCCACCACTCTAACTCTCGTGGCATGCAGTAAACGAGTTAACTTTAGAAATCACAGCTCACCACAACACTTCACCTCAGAAACTCCACACCCAAAAGACTCCCAGGCTCCACAATCATCATAAATACTTGTAATGAGGATCTTTTGCTGTACCTTTTATTTACACAAACTTACTGCTTCAGTGTCAGAGCTTGCTCCTGCTTCCATTCAAATCAATGGGAGTTTTGCCATTCTCTCTAATGAAAGTAGCCTCTAGCACCGTGTTACATTTGATGATGATGGATCACTATTCCTTCCTTGCAAGAACAATAGTTTAGCAACCATGCCAACAAATATGCATGTGCTTAGCTGTAAGCACCTGAATAGTCTTATTGGTTCCAGTGGAATTACATAAATTCTTGAATTTAAATGCTTTTTTTTGTTTGTTTAATCTAGCCACCCCCTGGAATCCCTCTCCATCAAGTAAACATGTCTTCCACTAGAATACCTACAAACTTGGTATATTCCAGATACTATCAGCAAGCATATGGCTGATCTGGCTTAATATTACAAGTCCTGTAACTGATTATGTGAAAAATAAAAATGCAAACATATTCAGTTGATTTGCAGTACACCTAGGTTTATATTTTCAGGCTTTTACAGCAGAAAAAAGTAAAGCTAGTGGTGTTTATATAGAGTATCATTCTGGGGGGAAGTGAAATGTATTGGGTCATCTACCAAATATAGGAAACATATGTTATTCAACATGGTGATTCACACAATGAGTAATGTAGTCTAGAGAGTATATACTCCCCTGTGAACAGACATAACTCTCAGTAATGCTAATAATCCCATAAATCCCAAAGGGCCTCATCTAGCTGAAAGTATCTGCAGCCTTGTGAACTGTACAGGCTGCGCAGGGCCACAGATGTCAGCTCCTCATCAACAGGCCAGCCCAGCCCAGCCCTCCCTACCCCTACTTGCCCTACGAGAGCAGTGGCAAGCAGTTGCAGAGCTGCCCAAGAGCAGAGCCTGTGCTGAAGCTTCCCTCATATGACTGCACAGGAGGCTTGATGTCACTGGTTCCTGTACTCCGACTCCATCATTCTCCTTGAGGCTGTGACAGCAACTGGGACATTGACTACAAAGCCAGTCTGAAGATGATCTGTCTGCTTAAGAAATCTGGTCTGCTTGGTGTGCAGAGCTTCCAGCTCCTTGCCATATTTGAGGAGGAGACATGTGTTTGTCATTGTCATTGTGGACAATACTGGATAATAAGGAGTGACATTCTGGGACTATACTGGCCTCCTCAGACTTTGCTGGAGCTGTATTTTTGACTGAAGCTTCTCACTGAGGAAAGCAGGATTATATGTATGTACCAGGGAGCACCAAACTTCAGCAAGTTACTGATGGACCTACCTGGAACTGGGCTGGGTGCTTGGGAGAGGGACAACTTGTGGTACATGCCATAAGGTGGGCAATGACTTCTAGAAAGGGGAATATTCTCCCTTTTGAAATACAGAATAACTACAGCCCCTGTTCTGGAGTGGTAGAAGAAGACTATAAACCTCAGTGTGCAGCCGCAGTTGATAGGTAGGAATCAAGGAAATCCTACAGTGTTGAGCTCTGCACTCTCCCTGAGCTATAGGATACAGTGATGTCATTTTCTTCTGGGCCAGAAGTGCTCAGGGATTATAGCACTCCTGTAAAAAACAGAAAGTGGAGTTGGTGTGATGTGTCTTTAGCTACATTTCCCTGCAAAAGGAGGCATGTGTTCATATGTTCATACCACTCCCATATACACAGTTCTCTGGAGCTGTCTCTTAGTCTGATCTCAGTAACCTTTGAACCAACCTTGACAAAATAGTGAATGTATCCAAAAAGACCTGCAAGTTCTGTGAAATTAGGCCTTTGGGTAGAGAGGGGAAAGGCTTATTAGTGCCCCAGCTGTGAGCTTTTATGAGATATCTGGAAAGCTACATGGGTGACACATGCTCACTGCATCCATACTGCTAAAAGAGGTCCACGAAGGGAGCTTAGCCTCTGGATATCTGCTCATCCACACAGCTCGTTTCTTTGTTCACCCCTTAACTTTGCTTTACATGGCCCCAACCAGCTTTCTCCAATACAATGCCCAGCCCTGACTTGGGAAATAGTTTGGCCAGGGGCTGTTCCCAGGAGGTGACATTAATGACCTCTTCTCACTAGACTTGGTTCCTCCCAGCCTATGAGTCCTTCAACACCATCCCAAAGGCATTGAAGCATCACTGTCTATATGCTCTACCCTAGGGCATGCAACATATATAATTGGTTTTATACTGTAAAAACCCCATTTATGTGAGCTGCAACAAAGTCTGACTTTTATTTTCAAATACTTAAAAAAAACCCCTAGAACACACTAAGAACAATAATTTTTTCTTAGGGACCCCATGCTATGCTGGCATGACAATTCTGCTGCAGAAGCAGCCAGTGGTGTTGAGTGAGTCATTTTGCTTTACTTGTCCTCAGGATGAGGAATCAATCATTGGTTCCCTTTACTCAGCAGCATAGAGCTATACACAAAAAGCTAACCCCCATCAGCTCTGTTGCTCGTGGGAGTCATTGGTTTGTTTTGGTTTTTCAGAAGACCTTCATGTTATCCCAAGGAAGTCACACGACTGGTGGAGAAATCTCTTGCCAGTCTTGGACTCTCAGCATTGTTAGCAGCAGCTGGCAATTTTCAAGGTTTACTGTCTGTAGAAAGAGCTAGAAACTTCATCCCGAATGCTGAAATTAAGTCAATGCTGAAGGAATCCCTCTGAAACCAGAAGATGTGCTGGGACCTGTTGGGTGCCTTTCAGCTCAACCTCTCATTCAGAGTCAGCATCAAGTATTCCCAGGCGTCCCTGCCTCACACACAGTACAAATCATTTGATCAAATAAACGCAATGTTGGGCAATAATTGGACAGTTAATTGAAACTCTTTCCTTCCCATGGCCTCCCCAACACCTTGAGCCTGTTGAGAGACATCTCGAGCCTGTGACATGGTGCTGCTCAGGAGCCTCCACTGAACTGGTGATGCAGCTGCAGTGTCGTGGTGGGGATAACTGGCCAGCTCTGAGGACAGCTTTCATTCTGGGTGTTTTGGGGAGCAAAAATGCCTGGGAAGGTGGGTTCTGATGTTTGTTTTAACTTTTCAAGGACTTAAAAGAGCCATTCCAGCAGTAGCAAGAATGTTGATTATAAACCTACAATTTTCTGTAATTGGGCCTCATTAATAAATTCCTCAAGTGTTCCCAAAGGCAGGAGAGGTAGAACAAGAGCCACAGGGATCAGAGCAATAGGGAACTGTGAGGATTCCCGACCGTGTTGTTAATTCCACTTAATCAGCTCAGAGAAGCTCTGTATTCAAAAGAAAATAACCATGACTCACAAAATACCCCTGCCAGCCGGGAATGGGATTCTCTCCATTTATAGTAATATTTTCCCCAATTTTTGTCCTGTCTTTCATTCCGGTTTTGAGCAGGGAAAACAACCATCCCTCAGGACAACCTGAGCACCCTCCATGTTCCTGGGCCTTGGTGCAGGCTGGAAGAGCTGTGCTCCCAGGGAAAGTCCAGCACGGGTCCCTCGGGGCTTCTGGGAGACCCATTCTGCAATCCAAATGTGCCAGAGGGTTTTTCCATCAGACCCAGACTGAAAAAAGTTTGAAGCAGTCTCAGAGGCATAGTGAGGCAGATTCAAGATTTATTGCTGTTTAAAGAGGATGCAGATAGCAGCAAGTTTCCAGAGACAGAGCAAGTCCCGTTCCCTGCTCTAAACTGCTTGCCACGAGAGGTAGATAAGTCAAACAAAGACAAGACAAATTACAGGGATAATAATTCAGGTCATGAGAAAAGTAGGGATTATGGAGCATGAGAAGGCAGGAGGGTTTGCCAGGAGAAGGGAGTTTTCTGAAGGGGCATGAAGAAGCATCTGAAGGGGCAGATTCCCCAGCGCTATAGGGAGACCCTTAAGTGCTGGACTTTAAAACCAAGAAAGACAGAATGGGGGTTGAGAAAGGGATTAAAAAGCTTTTGAGAAAAAAAGTAGGGAAGAAAAGATTTGGTGGGAGAAGGTTTGCACAGGACTTGGAAGATGCTTGAAAATTAGAGAGCATGAGTGTGCAAGGAGCTGAAAAGCAAGGGAGGTTTGTGAAGCCATCAGAGCCACTGCTCAGGCTGCTTGTAACCTTGTATCTGCACTCCTTCTTCCCCTTCCTTCTCAAAATGGAAGGCTGAGTGTGAAGGTACTGGGTACTGCATGTATGGGCTGAAGGAATGCCTGAATGTGCCTGTGTACAGCCTGATAACTGGGCATGTTTAGCTAACTAAGGATCACATGCAGAGGTGGCTGCGTATCTGCAAGGGAAGGTCCTTGGTTCCCTTAGCAGTTCTGTGTGTGATTCATGTAGTAAACACATTGCAAGGAGTCATTAAGGCAGCCTGCAAGGGGGAAAATCCTCGCTCAAAACACACACTATCTCTTCTGCAACCAGCATGACTAAGGAAAATGTGCACTACCATGGGCAACAGGTTTTTTTCTTTAGGGACGCCACTTGAGGTTTTCCAGCACAAAAATCTTCCTTGAAACGTGCAGTTTTGATGTCCTGACAAGAAGGAGGAGGGGAAATAGATATTACAAATGAAAATCACTGACCCCTATTTCTTTCTCTTTCCCACTTGCAGACTTGCTCCCTTACTTGATATTTGGGAATCCTCTAGTCTCAGCGTCTATTTACTTTATTTTATTTTATGAGTGTCCTTGAATGTAATGGAAGAATAAATATTTCGGTTTTCACAGCCCTGTGGCTTTTCATGGGAGCTTAGCTGCATCCACTGTGTTTACAAAACAGAGCTGCGTCATTGCGTTTGTTAATTTGATGATTCTTGGACTATCTGTATTTTTGGCTGCCAAGCTCCCATTTAAATGTAGAGTTTGTTATGCTTTCATAGGCCCCAAGAGGAATTTCTTGATCAAAGTTTTAGAGTCAAACAGGACCAGCCAGTTTCATAGCTCACAGAATTACCAAGTTGTCAATGGTTGTAGAGCACTGGTGGGAACTCTGTCACAGCAAGGAGCCAGCCTTGCATGTCTCCTCCTGAACCCACACCAGCCTCACAGGGGTTGCACTCCTGCAGGGGGAAATGCCAGCAGGCTGAAGCCCTTACCCTTTGTGCAGGTGTGTCTGTGTTGGGATCAGGAGAAGAGCCATGAGTGTGGTTGTGGTGGAAGTCCCTCTTCCCAATCTTCATCGTGAGAGGCAGAATCTTGGAGGAGGAGTGATGACAATACAGACCTAACTCTCGAAAAAAATGGAGTGGTGAATTTAGATAACACAAATTCCAACTTTAGGTAAGCAGGAAATATGAAGGTAGGTAGGACATACAGCACCTCTAAGTTGTGGGGAGCAAGGGGATGGTTGCACTGGCTTGGGGAGGAAGACATGCTGGTCTGTGGTGAGGGGAGAGTAGGTGGACCATGGATATGGCTAAGAAAACTTGGCTGGAGACACAGGAGGAGAGTATTTGGCTCAGTGCACAGCTCAGCCAAGGAAAACAAAGGAGTGTTTCTCTCCAACTGCCATTTATATACGTATAAGCAAAAGCAAGCAAGCATTCTTGTATATACTGTGGCTTCTAGAGAGTTAATGGCTTAGAGAGGAGTTAAGATGAAAATTACGGTAGTGAATGTATGTTGCAAGATGTGGTGGGGGCAGGACTGATGAGAAGGAGAGATCTGTGTCTTACCATTGTGTGAGAGATACTGTGACCATCAAAAATGTCTCTGTCGAGGGTTTTTTGTTAAAAAACCCCTAATTAACGGCTTCTGCTCTGCCAGCTGCTGTGCCCTGTAAATATAATTTGTTTCAGTCCTGTGAAGTAGAAGGCAAAACCGGAAGATCTCTGCAGAATTTCAGCAGGTCCTTTACCTACAACTAGAGACAAAAACATGCCACCTGCACAACCTGGGAGTAATGACAGCTGCCTAAATGCATATTAAGGAGAAAATTGCTTCTTCTTTTAATCTCTGAGAAATTTACTGGGAAAGATATGCATTAATGCAATGCCAAGATTGCGTACTTTGGAGTACTGAGCTCAGCAAAACTTAAAACTTCTGAAAACCAGGACACATGCTAAGCATCTTAGCTCTGTCCCCTTTGAGCAATGCCCCAACTTGCCCATTGAGCACATCCTGCCTTTGCACTATTGCCAAGCTCCTGGGCCATGACCATGGGAGGCAAAGAGAGGAGAGCTGTGTCTTGATGGGAGGTACCCACACCTGTCCTGTCCTCAAGCACTGAACCTGCTTCCCTGAAACAATATCAAACCTATTGCATTTTATAACCCATCTCTGTTTATGAAAAAAAAACAAACCACAACAAAAAAAACAACCATAAAGATGTCCAAGACCATACTCTCAGTTAAATGTCTTTAACTCACAGGTTTCTGTAATATCCCTCCTTGCTCCTGATTCTCTCCATGACAAGAAGCCCTTTGTACATTGCAAAGTGGTAAAATGATGTTGTTATACTTTCATCTTTTCCCTTTAACCAGTCCCATGGCAGAGGCCTAGAGCAAGATTTGGTTCCTTCACACAGATCTGCCCAGCTACTCCACAGCCATGGCTGCTGCTCTAGGCACCCCCATCACACCACCAGCACTTACTCTGTAAGCCCTTTGCTTCCTCCCTGCTCTGCTTCTAAAGAAAGCTTTTAGAAGACTGAGAACAGAGAAGAGAAAGAGGGTCTAGCTTTAGACAATGAACTGGACATTATATTTATGTCTAAATGTGCCAGAAGCAGAAAAGGGATAGAGAAGGATCAGGGTGGATCTCCCTCGTGTGAATAATCACCCTGAAGTGGGATGAAGTCAGTATCTGAGTTAAGGCATATCCACATGAAATGGGGTTTTGACAGATTTTTGAGGGCTAAATATTTAAACTCAGACTGATGGTCGGGTAGTACATGGTCCAGAAAGAGTGTCTGAAGACATGGTGGGGAAGGGAAATTGCCTAATGATATCTCCTGTCTGCAAGTGGAGTGCATGAGCATGGGAAGCCTTGAACAAGACCTAAGACCAGAGCTGCACTAATTGCATCAAATGGGAGGGAAAAAAGGGGTACACAAACAGTGAAACCAGAGGAAAGTATGCAGTTTACTTTGAGAAAGAGTGATTAAAGGAGTCCTGCTCTCCACAAGCTCCAACAGGTCTGTGCGTTACTCCTGTCATGCGAGACTCAGCATTTCCTTACACTCTTCCCCAGGCAGCACAGCTGGGGGCTGTTTGTCATCTGGGCCTCTTCCTTAAGCCACCGAGGAGGCTATTTAAGTAAGGGGCAGAAGGGGAAGGCAGGAAGAAATGTGATTTCCTTTGTTCTAAGCAAACCTGACAACCCAGGCTGAGTCTGCTCTGAGCTTAGGACGTGGCCTGCCAGCCCTACTGGCATATCTTCACTGGGAGCGTATGACCCTCCGCAGATGCACAGCCATCGGCAGCGAGTGGGGACACAGTGGTGCCATTGAGCAGCCCTGAGAGCACTGTTAGCTGCCCCTCTTCCATCCTCTCCTGTGAATGCATTATTGATGGTGATCATGGAGCTGAGGAGCTTGCAGCCTGCCTCGTGCATGGAGACGCTAGCTGCAGCTTTCCTGGGATGTTACTGCTGGCATCAGCCATCCTCCCAGTGTAGCACGAGGGAGAGGGGGAAAGGGGAGGGACTTTTGTATGAGGCTTGCCACTGCATTGTACTTACAGCTCAATTTTCCTTTGGGGTTGCAAACCCCAGCCCCAAGCTTCCCAGGGGTTTCAGCACCCAGGCTTTAGTCTCCCTCTTGGCCACCCCAGGGTGGGTAAATCTGCCACCTGCAGCGTGCAGTGTCATCCCGCCCGGTGGAGAGGCTATCTGTCTGCCTTGTTGACCATGCCTGGGAGGAAAGAGGGGCTGACAGTGGACCTCCTGGGGGTTGCTGTCATCCTGCCTAGCTTCTAGACACATGTAGCTGGGGTGGCCCTGGGAGGCATGATGGGACAGAGCAGAGAAACCCTGAACAGCAGTTGTGGAAGGACCTGGAGAGCAGAGGCCTCGCTTCAGTGGACTCATACCTGAGCCTTTAAGATGATGGAGAAAACCTGGCTTTTCTAGGGACCGGGAGAGGACAGTGTGGACTTTGCTGCAGCCCAGGAAGCCACTGAAAATTGCTGCACCTGAAGTGGGGCTTAAATCTCTCTGCAAAGAGAAAAATGTGTTTTAGTCTATCTCACACAGCAGGTCCAAGTTTTCCCATTTAAAGACCATCTTCCTTTGGTTTAAAATGGGATGTTCTGATAAAGCTAACCCAAAAGACTGGAAACCTGCGGTAGCTTTTGACATGCTGTGCTGTGTGACAGCCATACCTCAAGACTCTGGCCAATGCAGCACCCCATCGCATCTTGTGCTCTCCCACCTTTAGCATTGCCCAGACCAAAGTGCTGCTGAGCTCTTTGGTCTCAGAAATAACCAGCAGCAGAGGAACCACCAGGGCATAACTTAGTCCCTGTCTTGCTCCAGCATGAAGCAGTGTGTCCTTACTCCACATTGTAATGGCTTGGCATGATAGTACACCCTTATGCTTTGGAGAAAAGGGCCTTCTTCCTGAATCCCAATTAACAGCTTATAGAATAAGGAAAGAATAAGGTAATTTTATTTTTGTGATTCTTTTACCACAATACAAAATTGCACAGCCAGCAATCTATCCCCTTCATCTATTTCTCTGTCATTAAAAAATAATAAAAATCCATTGGTAGTTAACTAGGAACTGCAGAGTAACAGAAACTTCCACCTAGAAATTTGTTCTTCTCATTCAAGCTAAGATTACCAGTACATTAGCTAGGAAAAGACACAAAATCCATAGTAAATTGTGTAAGGAGTCAGTTAAGACACAGAACTCAAAGAATTAAAGATGTCTCTCCAAAGCAAGGAATTAGCACCATATTTATTTGACAAATTTAGTGCTTGCTTTAATCTGCAAGCTCTTGGTATATGTCTGCCTTTTAAAAATGCTCAGGGCTGCTGTGCCTTAAAATGAGAGGTGACAGTGAAAAGTGATGGAAAAATGGAGCATGTTGTCCAGGTCAGAAGAGGGACTGTTTCTAAAACAAGTTCCTGCCTTATCTGCAGGGATGATGTCTCTTCTTAACTGTTAAAAATATTTTCTGCCTCCTGGTTTTACATGGAGGAGGGTGCATTGGTCAGATTGACCGAGATGCAGTTCTCAGGCTCCGTTCTTTCCCCACTCTTTCCCAGAGGCAGGTATGTGCTACACCCAACCTGTAATTAGTGCCTTCTCTGGGCCTCTTGTGGAGGAGGATTGCAGTTTGCCAGCATATTTGAAAGAGCTATCCATGTCATTGGGAGTGCTCCCATGAAAGCATTCTGGCTTGTTAAAACATCCAGAATCAAATATGTGCCTGCCAGATAGAGGATCATCCCAGCTACAGATGAAAAATGCCTTAGATCAGAGAGTCCATCCCCATGCTAAGGTAAGATATACCTCTCAACAGACTCACATATCTCTGTTAAGCTTCTTGATTTCCCTGCAGGATGCATGCCAAAGGCTTTTATCATCAATCCAGAGGAGGATCTACACCAGAGAAATTCCAAAACAGCATCAGGGAACTGTATGCTTTTTTCCTTCCCTCTCTTGTTACTTCCTAACATTAAACAATTCATTGACTTTAATTGTGCTCGCCTCGGGCAAAGAAGCCTGGCAAATTTGAAGACCATTTTTATTATTAGTTAGGTGAGTTTACTTGCCAAGCATACTTTCCCAAGTTCTCTGAACATCCTACTCATCAGTTGCTAACAAAGGCCCCATTCACATGAGGGCTACCAAACAGGTTTGCAGCATGGTTCACAACTGGCCCAGGGTGAGAGTTTTCAGACCCCTGCTCTGTCTGCTGCGGTGGCATTCGAGGTCATCTACCATTAAGGAGGGCACTTTAGCCTCAGTTAAGGGAGAGCTCACCTAAAGGAAGGTTTAAGTGGAATTGTGATGCCTTGAAACAAAGTTGCAATCCAAAAAGTCCCTCTTCTTAAACACAGCTGCCTCTGTTGTTTAGCTGAGCACTCCCAAGGTATGTCAAACTCTGCTCCTTCAGGTGTCCAGATCTGATGCATACTGAGCAGTCCCTTCTGTGTGCAGCTAGTAGCTGTTCCTTCCCTAATTTAATAGCTCTCAAAATAGGATACACAGGTTCAGCTCCATCTTCAGCCCAAGGAGGTTTACTGTCTGTTTCCCATTTTCCCAGGGAGTGCCCCAAGCACCAGAGCATGGAGGGCAGGAAGACATTGTCCTACCTGCTGGCTGAAGCAGGCTCCAAGAGCTGAAAATAAGATTAAGTCCAAGGATTTTATGTAAGAGAGAGGGTGTGTCCATAGTGGTTAGGAGACAAGGCTTAAATAAGGCTTTTCAGGGTGAAGGAGGAATTCAGCCTGGGTCTGAGTGCTGCTACCTCAGCTATGGCTGTGGGCCCTTTACCAGGAAAAGCCCTCAATTTGTCCTCTAAGGCTTTGAGCTTACGCTGGGGCCGCGGCAGTGCTGCGGAGGCAGAGTGCCTGCCAGGCAGCCACAGGGCTCTGCGGGAAATTACCCCCGGGGCAGGGAGTGGGGGTGCCGGGGGTGCCGCAGGGACACACCGACACCTCCGCTCCTCCCAGCAGCAGGCAGACGTGCTCGGAGAAGCTGTTTGAAGTTGGGTGCGAGTTACCTTGTTGGTAACCTGTGCCAGAGGAAAATCTTTGCCTGGCTTTTTGATCTGCAATGGTCCAAGGAGGAATTGGGGCTGAAGTGCAGGGATCCATGTCTGTCTGTAGCTGGCACAGTCCTGCACAGGCAAGTGATAAGAGACTGCTGCTGAAGCAGCCTAGCAGAGGTGATGTGGCTGCCAGGCAATGTCCTGGTAGGGCCTTGGAGTGGAGGCAGAGAAGAGGTGGGGAGAAGAAGGTAGCTGAAACCTTGCAAGGTGGTGAAGTCTCTCTTCCACTTTGCGCAAGTGTGGAAGTAAAGCTGCAAACTCGACACCAGACTGCTGTCGGTGCCATGCCCTCTCTGTTACTGGGGTTAAAAGATCTGCTTCGTGCTGAAGGGCATGTGGGACTGCTCCCGGGGCCTGAAGCACCACGCTTGTGAGGAATCTGAGCTAACAAACCTGCTTGGAAACGAGGGTAATGGGGAATGCAGAGCCTGACAGGAGGGCCATAAGCCTTCACTGACTCTGTGCTAAGTCACGGGGATCTCTGCAACAGACCACCCAGGAATCCTGCACGTCCCATGTTATCTTGTATTGCCATGAACAGGAGGGTCCCAGACACGAGCCTTCATAACAAGAGTGTATATTTTTAATTAAATGCTGCTGGAAGGAATTTTGCTGAGATTTTCTATGACAACCAGTTGGAATTTTTGGTGTTTTCTGCCCTGGGAAAGTCCAGTTTGACTCTTCAGAGAGAGTGGGCTGTGCAGTCTGCCCCTTCTGCAACGTCCTTCCCGTAACGCAGACTGCGCCTTAAAACCCGCAATATACCCTTTTATCTGAATATAATGCACGGAGCAATATGAGATGGAGCTGCTGTTGGAAGAGGTCATGAAGTTCCACTGCACTAGCATTTTGAAATGGAACCATATAAAAATAAATAGCCTGTGACACGGCTGCGGAGGAAGATCCTGCACTCTGTCAATGTCTTGCATGAAGTTAGCAGGGAGTATGGGACTGGACACAAGTGGTGAGTGGGCTTTTCTTGGCATTGGCCACAATGAGAGTGGTTGTCCAAGGAAAGTTTGTGGGGGAGGCTGAGGGGATAGAAGAAGACAGACATGTTAAAGGGAAGTGTGTTCCTACATAATGAGACATTGTAACATATGTTAAAAAAAAAGAGAGAGAGAGAGAGAGAGAGAAAGAAGTCCAGGGCGTGAAAGGATTTCCCCAGCAAGGGGGTTGTGCAGAACATAGTTTTGGCTTACCATTATGAGCTATTGTGTCTTTGTAGGCACGGGGCTCTTACACTGGACCAGCCTTTGTGTCAAATCTAGCTGCAATGCTTGAGTTCCCCAAGCTGCCTCTCATCTGTGAATCAGCTTTGGTTTGTTTCTACCCATGCAGCTGCTATTTTTTATTTAGTCTAATTTTAGCATATGTACCAGCAGCTGCAAAAGTAAAGGGTCCCATCTGGTATTCAGTGTGTCTGAACAGAGAAGTGGCCCACAGGAGGTATGTTGGGTTCCCTCTCTCTGCATAACTTAAGAAATAGACAAGTAATAAACAGTTTCTGCAAAGTATGATATTATGACAAATTGTATTGCACAAGTTCATGGGTTTTTATGACAAATTCTGGATATAAATTGTAAAGTTCACAGACAAATTTTTCCTTGCAGAATTGGGAAACAAAGGACTTTGTTCCTGAGCTGCAACACTAGACCTGGAGACTGAAGCTTACTGGAAGCACAGAAACGGGGCAGAAAAGCAGACTTCCTGCAGTGAGTGGTATTTTCACATAGCAGTGTGTTTGTTTCTGGGGAAAGGAAACAAACCATCTAGGAGGAAAAAAGGGATGACCAAAAAAAAAAAATCAGGTAGAGATAGTAATAAAGTGATGGAAAATATTAAATTTATATCAGCAAGTAGTGGGCTGCCAGGTTCAAGACAATTTTTAGGAAAACCACTGAGCTATCTGGGGGAATTGATATATCACCAGGATTTTTATATATTTTGATACACTTTGAGATATATGCTTTGTTTTCTCTGCTGGGTCTCCTGCTACCCTGCCCGCAGCTGCCCCCAGCACCCGCTTCCTCCCACAGCAGCCACCTCGCATGCAAGAACCAGGGCGAGTTCGGCTCTTGCATGTGTCAGTATGTGGTTCGTGGCCTGCCAAGGTTCCACACACATCAGTTGAGTGCTACACCAAAACCAGGCCAAGAAAATTGAGACAAGAAGCTTGCATCCATTCTTTAATCACTGTATCTCCATCAGAAAAGGGAAAGCACTTTTACTCCCCTTGCTGATACAGCAGGCTGGTCCTTCCCCACCATGCTCTTTGCTGCTCTGCACATGCTATGAAAGAAATTCAGAGGTGGATACCTTTTTTGCTCAGCCAAATTCAGATGTTTTAGTTGCTGAACACAAGGTCTCTGACCTAGGTTGTTCTTTCAATAGAACAAAATGAGAAATGTAGGCTCATAATCTCAAGGTTATGCAGTAAAAGGCTTAATATTTGCTTATTCAGGGACATACTTTGAGGTCTTGAGTTCTCCCAAATACGTTTCTGTTTTCTAGTCAGGGACTAGGCAGTGTGTGATGGCTGTACAGATCCTCAGATCAGCCCTATCCTGTCCTGGTAGTGTTCTCCCCATCCTATTATGGTCCTGTGTATCAAAAGAGAGGCCAAACTGGTCTCTGTTTGTTTTTATCTATATGCCATGACACAGACAACTTGGGTGGGAGTTTAAGAATAATAATTATTTAAAAGTCAATACAATAAAATTATTTTTTACCTTTTCTCCTTACTGAACTTTGAAGTTTCATGTTGAGTATTTCAAACCAGCAATCCACATGTGATCTCCCAGATGACTGGCAGTCTTTGCTCATTAATCTTGCTGAATGAGAAGTGAAGATCTGCTCCCGTCATTGAGTAAAGCCTAACATTGATTCTTGCAAGGCTGAACACTGTGCCTGGAAAAGACTCTGTCAGTTGAAGGAAGCAATGACAAAAATGTATGTTAGGTCAGTAGATGGGGAATTCAGTACCCTTGCCTGAGCACTGCGTTGACAATGTTGAACAATGTTGTGTTCGGCCATCACTTTTGGTACTTTTACTGCCTGCCTCCCTGTTTTCCATCAGGAACACGCTACACACTCCACCTACTTCTCCAAAACGTACCTGGTGCCAGGATTAACCCAGATCAGCTTTGGTGGTCCTCACGCACTTAAGCAGCAGGCTGACTTTTGAATGTAGTAGTTTTCCTTTTTGATTCAAGTTTCAACATCATTACAGGGTTGTCAATACCTGTCAATACCAGAATGACCATACTGAAAACAGGGTAAGTATGGCTCTGAAAATCAGCACAGCAGAATCAGGCCTTCAGGTGTAAGTTCTTCAGCTCTATCACCTTGTTTTGCACATCACACTATTTATACAATGGAAATAATAACCAGGCAAGGATTATTATAACCCCAAAATTTTCACTCTCATGGAGAAGAGGCAATGCAGGTCATTGGCAGTGGTGCACCGCCCACTTTGTTGTCATCACCATAAAATTCTGACATAAATAAGTGTTGATATAAATCCTCCTTGTCATGGCAGCCACCAGCTAGCCACAGCTTCTCATGTTCGTGCTACCAGGGTGTCCAAAGGCAACTGAGAAACAGCACCTTCACGCATTGCGGGGACAGGCAGCTTGCTGGCTTTGCCCCTATGCCAGACATGCTGCAGGAGGGACGGAGGAGCCTGTGGGGCATCTCTCTGCTGCCTCCTGACTCAAACACCCGCTTGAGCTGCAGCATCTCCGTGGAAGAGTTTCTTATTAAAGATGTGGGTTTATTTCAGAAGCACAAAGGTCTCGTGCTATTACTCAGAGCACAGCAAATAAAATTCAAAGCACTGGGACTTTGTGTCTGAATTGCCTACCAGTCATTCTTGGTCAGCAGTCAAGAGATGACGTCCCTTGGTCTGGATGAGTCTCTGGTTTTACGTTGAGATCTCTTTAGCCATTTCAAACACTCCTGTTCCCCGTGGTTGTGCTTATTTTCCACCTGACCATTCATTTTAAATACACCCAGCTAAAATGTATCTTCATGCTGGTTGGAATTATTAGTGGTTCCTGGTCTTCAAACATTGAAAATGTTATGCTATTGCTGACCTGACCACTGCTGCATGTTTACACATAGGAATTTTTTTTGAAATATGAGTTGTTGCAAGCTTTTGTCATTAAAGATATGCAATATCTGCATGTATTTAGATTTGTTCTGTGAATATTTACATGACTATAAACATTGAGTGCAATTTGGGGTGGCAGGATCATATCATTCATTATTTGTGACTGTTTCACATTTTTTAAATCTGTGAATATAACTCTGTTTCTTGGCTTATAGCAAAAACAAACAGTTATACTGAAAATGCATATCAAAAAGCACCATATTTGTTATATATCAGTCTCTCTTTATAAAAGTTTCAGTCAAGCAGAAACGCAGAACACACTGGATACTGCATGGCTTATAGGACTGATAGCAAATGGTTAATTATAACAGCTTGTTATTCAGCCATACATCAACATTGCTTCCATATGCTATCAAGCAATTACCTAAAAATAATTCTACCTGTTAAAATCAGATCACTAATAAGTAGGGAAAAGTACTCACAATGACTTTGTGAAAGATTCACAAAAAGTCATTCTACTAATTCCATGCTAGCATGATAACTGAGACAAATTTGAATTAATCTACTTTTCCAATGTAATGTGCTATATATATAATTGGCCATTTTCCTGTCCTCATGGAAAATTTAATACAATTGGAATAAAAGACAGTGGACAAAAACACTAAACATCTGCAGAGATGGATATACTACTCTGTATCCCTCCATCACCTTACCTGAAAACAGGGACAGGGAAATAAATGTGAAAAAAAAAAATCAAGATCAATAGTTTGCTATTTTTAGCAAAATTTAGGAGCTTAATAGCCCTTTTATTAGACATATAATCCTATTAGCTAAATTGCTACCTAGCCTTGTTCCGCCTTTGCTGGGGAGCAGCCCCTTGCTGAGGCCCCTGCCCCACCAGCCATCAGCCCCAGTCTGCCCAAGAGCAGTGTGGGTTTGGGAGAGGGGAACCGTCGAGTCTGGAAATCACTTCTGATGGCAAAGTCACCTCTTGCTTAGGCTAAAAATTTCCACCCTGTAGTCTTCTCAAATTTGGAGAGTAGCTGCCCCCACCCCTTCCAGCTGTCTTTGTGCTGCAGAGGCCATCCTGCCTGGGCGCTGACCTCCCAGCCCAGGTTCTTAACAACCTAGGCTGCATTTTATTCTCAGGCATCACCCAAAAGCCCAGGCTTCAGGCAAGTCAGGCTCAGCTGGCTGGCAGGCTGGTGGCTCCACAGCTCTTGTACCTCGCCTGAAAGCCTTTAGGATTTCGTCTGAAGAGTGATGGACCTCGACAAAATTCTCTTGTCGTCTTTGATCCCCCATCCCCGCCTTCATCTTTGCTGATGGAGCTCCCACATGAGTGGGATCCGAGGGCAGTGCCCTGCCCTGTCAGCACAGGGGGTTTGTCTGGGGGCAGCAGGGATGGGGCTTGGTGCCTCATCTCTCCTGCAGGATTCATCCTTCCCTTCTGCACCCCCCCCAGAAGCTGAAAGGGCAAAGTATGCTCATGGGTGCTCGGCCTGGCTGGAGCCCTGTGGCTCACCCTGCGTTGCCCCGCACCTGCACCATACTATCCGGACATACCCACAGCATCACAGTGGGGGCACCCAAAATTGCATTTGCGGTATTCAACTGTACTCTCCCTGCCTCAGTTTCCCCCAATTTTAAATGGTGTTACTACCTCCCACAATGGGCTGTTATGATTCATGTGTGAACATCTCTGACATGCTTTGCAAAGGAAAGGTGCTGCATGCTCTCAGCCCTCAGTATATTAATTTGTTAGAACAAAGCTGCTGTAAGAACACAGAACTAGCACCATGTACAGTAGACATTTCTGGCATAGCTTTTATTGAGGTTAATATAATATTCATAACACTGCTAAAGGACTATTTGTTGGACAAAAGGATTTTGCTACTGGCATTTATCTATAGAAAAGTTTTTCTGTTTTATGCCCACATACTAGCATATAATTATAGTAATAAAGTCTAGTCCCTCTCTTGAAGTGACTGCTGCCAGTATTATGAAATCATGGCAATGGTTGTAAAAATAAAAGAGGTCATAACCCCTCCACACACACACACCCCCACTCTGTAGCTGACATCAAATAGCTTTGGTGGGAAAATGCAGACCTTTAAACTTTCTCTACCAAACTCAATGCATTCTGTATTTAACTTATCCTCTAAAACAGTTTGTGTTATAGGAATTTGAAAACTGCATATAACCATGGAAAAAGTCTGTACTTAATTAGCTACTGAGTCTAGCTTGATTTAAGCAAAATAACAACCATTTCTTTGTGCTAACTATTTTTAATGATATGCATTACATGCATCAGCCTGTCCTTATGCCAAGGCTATTCGAGCATCAACTCCTGCTTCACTGTTCTAGTTTTGGCAAAGAGAAGTATCAGGAAACGTCTGTATGGAGATGCTTTTTCATGTCTACCAGGGCAAGAACATTTCTTTCGCAGGAATAAAGCCAATTATCTTAGAATTGTAGTGGCATCAAGCACAATATGTTACAAGCTCCCAGGTGCCTCCTGGGAAAGCAGCACAGGGAGCTGGAGGAAAGGCAAAAGCAGGTAGGAAAGGCTGCTGCCTGCAGCAAATACCCCTTTTTCCCCATTATAAATACAAGCAGCAGGAAAAAGGTGTTAGGGGACTTGTGTTAGTCATGCAAAAAGGAAAAGCAGAGCAGGCACAACCTGGCCCCCGTGTGTCACAGCAAAATGTAGAAGGCAGCACCCATGAGCAGCACCCAGGACCGAGCAAGGCTGGCTCTGGCTGCTGAGCATGTCTGGATGCAAAGCTGCACATAGGGCTTTTTTTGGTGCCTTCCTTTTGAGACGCTTGCACTGAGGCACTGGTTTCACAAAGTGTTTGATCTGCCCTGCTGAAGGAGCTTTAACTTTCTCAAGTGTCCAGAGCAAATCTCCAAAAATCATGCCCTGCATGTGAGTCTTGCTTGGGCACCTGACATCACTCATCACTCAAAAAATCGCAGGTTCAGATTTGGCTCTGGCCAAAAGAAGACAGAATTGAAGGTGTAGTCAGAGAGTAAGAAGAGGTATTAGAGACAACTCAAACAAGTGCAACACTGCTGCATTTGACAGCCTCTTTCTGTTCCCTAAACTCTTCATAGTCTAAAGAGTGTCAGAGGCATACAGTGGAGACAGTTGAAAAGTACAATTCCCAGCACGGCCCTCAGTGAGCTGTCTTGTTTTGTTTTCTTAGCTGAGGCCTTTGGAGCCAGTGGGAAAAGAAAAACAACAACAAATTTCTCCGTTGTTCACTCTTCTTTACTGGAAGTGAAAAGTAAAGAAGAATAAGCAATGTAGAGGGGGAGGAAGGTAGCAGGGGTAATTTACACATTGCCAAAGGGAGAAGAGATGCTCAGAGTGATACAGGTCAGAGTTTTTTGGAGAATGCTAAGAACAATGAAAAACTCACTCAAATGAAAAACTGGAGAATTCTTAGATTTTCCCTCCTGCTCCTCTGTCTCATTCAGGAAGACAAAAATTCAGAAAATGAGTGCAAGCTGGACACAAATAAGTTAAGCTTAGAGAACAAAGCAGTAAAGACAAAAATACAGTGACAGATCCTACTCTTGTTTATCCTGGGGTAAATCTTGAATTGTCCCATTGGGACAGCTCTGGGTTTGCCTCAACACAACTGAAAGCAGAATGTGGCCCTTGCACAATATGACCAGATGTTCCTTTTTTCTATGATGAAAATGTGAGAGATTCAAAGAGATATCTCAGACTGATGAAATTCACAGCCTCCACCCTCTCCCCATGTAGCTCTACTTAATTCTGCTGAGTTACACCAGAGACAGCTAGACTTTTGGCTCATGGAATATTTTTTTTTCAATGTTTTACATTGCAAACCTACTATACAGGTTTGTTGGTGCCTTCAATTTAGCAAATCAAAGGCATCATGGTGATTTTACAAAGAGGGCTGATCCAAGGGAAACCTTTCTGATGTCTAGGACAGCAAAATTTTTTTTGATTCTTACCTTATCTGCAGTCTGCAGAGGCTACCAACAACCTGCAGAAGGAAATGTTCCCCTTGTCCCTCTTGGGCATCATACCAGCAGCAGATAATTAGCAGGCAGAGAGGTAATTATTCATTATTTGCTGCTGAACTGCCTCGTGCAGGTATATATGCTTTACTTCAGCTGTCTCTGACACTGTCTTTGGCTGAATGATCTCATTTTGCACAGATTGCCTGCACTTTGTAAAGAAGCCCAGAGATACAGAAGGAATCCATCATTTTACACTCCTATGCCAAATTCTGGCAGTGTATAAGCAGGTGCTCAGACATGCTGGAGATCCAGAAAATCAAGGTGATTACAAAAGAAGATGGATAGTGGGTTTGACTCACTGCACTTCCATGGATGTGCTCATGCTTATCGCAGGAGCCAAATACCGCCCCAATGAAACAGCACACAGGATCTGGGGAGAGCAAAGGCCAGGGGGGGAAGTTGGAGGGGTAAATGTGTACCACCCTGCCATTTTCCTTCCCCAGAAAACCTTCAATATTGTGAGGATGAGGGGGTCATGGGTAGGGAGCAAAGGTGCCCTGTCCTGCCTGGCAGTGCAGGCAGATGCCTTCTCTACCTTGTAGTTAAATGCAGTCCAATGGCTCTGCCTGAGGCCAGCTGGACCTGCCCATGACTCAGAACTCATCTGCTGTGGTGGGGCTGGCTGGGGAGACAACACGGCTGGGTGGCTGTATGATATTCACAATCAGCCTTTACCTCCTTCCTCCGACAGTACCTCATTGATCGTCCCCAGTGGGTAAGTCAGATCTGACATGCAAGATGCAATTTTGTCTGGGCAGCAGAGGATGCTTCACTGCCACCTTCAAAAGATGAGCTATGTGTGCTTTGTCCCCCATGAGTCCAGCTGCAGAAAGAGAGGAATTACTCAGTCATCATGGCCAGGGAGCCACCTTCTCTTTGTCTCTATCTTCACCCAAATTACACAACTGCTGGCATCATGCTGGTAGAGTCCCCTTTGCTCTCTCACCTCTTTTAGCCATGCAAACTTCCCTGCACTTGGTCATCTGCTATTGCAGCTGTAGGGCCTGATCCTGTCATATCTAGGGTCCTTTATGGCCCACAAAATGCCTTTGCATTCAACAGGCAGCCCCAGGACTGGTCATACTACCCCCAGATTTGGGCAAGTGAAGACAAAATGCATAGATGATCTGTGGCCAGAAGGTTCAGCCCCACTCCTGTGAAAGTTCACAACAGACTACCGTCATTTCACTAGGTGCCAGTGCAGGCTGCTTCCAGTTCTCATGACAAAAGGCATCTTCCACAAACGTTTAACCTCAGCAAGCCAGGGCATTTTTTAAACCAATAATAATTCGGAAAAAATAAAGCATAGTGATGCGTTAGTGAAATAATTTACCTTTTTTTCTGCTGCTGAAACAAGAGTCCTTGCAGATTCTCTGGTGGGTCCTTTCCTGGAGCACCACAACATCCCCTCCTGCAGCTGAGACTGTCCCTTTGGTTTGCCATGGTGGACCTGGGCTGAAGCACGGCTGCTTTGCCATCTGCAAGCTGGGCTGCCTGGAGGAGTGGGGCAGGCAGCAGGGGTCCCTGCAGGATTTCCCCCTACCACACCAAACCCCACCAGGAGATGGAGGCATTGCTGGGCCAGTAGGACCAGGGGGCCAGGGAGAGCCTGGACAAGGGCTAGCGTCACACCTCATCACTCGCATGTGTCCCTTGCTCATGGAGAACTTTCTGTCAGCTGATGAGCTTGGGCATGGTAAGCTGAACTTCAAACTGGATGCTCTGCTGGAAGCAGTGTTCCTGTATTCAGGGTCTCTGTCTTAACCTCCCACCCCACCCTGCCAGGGCAGTGGCCTTACATCAGCCCAACATGGCCTGGCAAACATAACGTCATCTGGGACTGCCATTCTGAGACTCATCCTTTGGGCTAAATTCACTTAAACCAGCACCTATCTGAGCATGCTTCAGCTCCTGCCTGGTTTTCCTCTGCAGAACCAAAGATCCTCAGGACAAGTACCCTTTCTGGTTGTGTGCTTGCATGGTGCCCACCACAACGGGTTTGAGTCTATAGAGGTTTCCCTAACACACTTGAGCAGACTTACCAAGAGAGCTCCCCAGTGAGCATGCAGGCAGCTGAAATAAATCCTCTGTGCCATTGCTACCCCCCTTTTTAGCTGCCTAATCAGGGCACAGCAGCAGCAAAGTCAGAATTGTTTAATACCTTTTGCCCAGCATGAAAGGCAGAGAGAAATACCCAGATACCCAGGGAGAAAGAAGTTGCCCGTGGGCACAGACTTTAGATACACAAGAATGAGACACAGGAGGGGGGACGACACATGACATTGCCTCTGGCCAAAATCTATTTCTCAGGGAAGTGTTCAGCAAAACAACAACCATCACCACCACAGAGCTCTCTGGGTCGTCACAGGAGATGATTACACTGATTAGCCTTGAAGTTAAAATCGGGAAAGAAATGTTTGGATCGATTCTTGCTAGCAGCTGAAGAGAGAGACTCATACTGCCCTATATGGTAAAAGTGCAGCTCACATTCAGTGGGAAAATGTGGATTTTATTTTCTTCAGTTACAGTGGTTAATCCCGTCAGCTCATTTTAATAACGCTTTTTATAAACCCACTCTGATCCAGATGTGGTATGTTATTGTGTTCTTTTCGAGGATGCTGGGCATTTAGTCTGCATTTACAACACACTAATGATGCTCACATAAAAAGAAGGGATCCAAAAGCTATGGCCCAATAATTATTTCTAACGTTTTCCAGCACCTTTTTCAAAATTCCTAAATTTGCTTTATCTCTACAGGATAAGGCTTGTCTGCATACCAGGTTTGAAAAAAGATAAAAGATCCTGGCTTGACCTGAGGTTGACCTTTCTGTACACAAGCTCCGCTATTGTAGAGGAACCGAAAGCAGCAGTGCTTAGCAAAACCAAATCAAACAAGCCCTGAGAAGCAGGCGGAGGGGGGGGACGGGGGGGTGCTGGAGCGGTGGCCCTGCAGAGAGGTGCAGCGCAGTGCCAGCCCCGGACTCCGCGCACCCGCCGCCCGTGCCCGGCTGCCTGAGAGCCAAGTGTCAGCGCAGACCTGGGAGAACATTTGTCTCAGAGAGCAGTGAACCCCGACGGGACACCTTCCTCCCCGGCTTCGGAAAGCCTCGTGCCTAAACGTAGATCCAGACGACTGTGGAGTTTGCTCGCCTCCACTGTTCTGAAGAAAAGCGGTTTTTTTTGTTGTTGTTGTTTGAGGCAAATCTGCTGTAAGCCTCCTTGGTTTCATCATCCTGAGCAAGGCACGTTCAAAGCAGGCTGCAACTGCTCAGAGATTGCTAAGGAATGTGGACTTGCAGTTACTTGCAGGAATTTGGATTATTACTCATCCTTTAAATCTGAGACATTCTATACCCCTGCAACTCCTAATTACAGAGCTGCATCAAATTTGTGATTCCCTGTAGGTGGTTTTTAATGGGTCCTGTTATGTGATATGAGGATTTTTCACAAGGACATGGGAATATACTTCTGGCTTCCTGGCCTAGTTCCCACATTTGAACTATTGGTGCTTTGACTTCACTGCAGGAAGCTGCTGACCACGCTTCTGCTCTGCACATCTCTGCTGTGCTCTGCACATCTCTGCTGCTTAGCAGAACAAATTGGGAAGTGGTATTTCCCTTAAGAGAAAATCTCCTCCAACTAAAAAACAAACCACTTTTTAAAGAACTGCTTTGTCAATAACTCTCAGGTTTTTGCTGGAAAAATCTGAGAAGCGAGTCTCTGTATAAAAACTTAGCAATGAAGGAGTCACAGCTTAGGTGGGTACTCTGCGGTAAGGGCAACTTCAGGGCTGACTTTGAGATGAGAGTCACCTCCCTTCTTCATTGCTGTGAGCCTCCCAAAAAGGCTGGATGATGCCCTCTGGGGTGCCTGGGTCGGGCAGCATTTTGTGGTGGCCCCCCACTGCCCACGGCTGGCTTGCCCACAGGGGCTGAGACACCCCCGCGCACCTCGGCAAGAAGCCCAAGAGGGCATCTTGCTCCAGGGCACCCAGGGACCACCCTTTCCCAGGGCTCTGCAAGTAGCTGGACAGTGTCACTGATTTTAGTGCAGTCACTCACATGAGTGACATGATCAGGTCAGGCCATAGTAGTCCCATTCCTACTGGTGGCTATATAAAGATCCCTGTGTCAAAACCAGTTTTCCTTACAATATTCAGTGCTTCCTTTCCCAGTGCTGGCCAAGCCCTGGCCTCCCAAGGTACCTACAAATTACAAATGAAGAGGCTGAGAGGAACAACCTGACCTCTCAGGGCTCAGAAGAGCTGCAGCTCAGCTTGTGCTCAGGAGAAAAGAGGTGATCTTACTGTATCAGAAATAGTGCAGTCACCCGAGCCACTCAAATATTAACATGCTGCATCAATTTATGTGCTTCCTGAATGAACTATATTTTGCTTTTATCAGCCATCTGTTTTTCAGACTTGACATTGGCGGTTTCAGTTCTGCTGCTAAAATGCACCTTGCGCTCAAGAAAATATTTCCTGTTCTGGTTCCTTCCCGGTGGGTTGCAGAAACTGCGAGAGATCAGACAGCGATGGAAACTGTGACCACGTCCTCCTGCAGCTGCTCAGCAGCAGAAAAACAGATGCAGCTGGCTACTGCTGCTGAGAGGAGGCACACACGGTGAAACCACCTCCTGCCCGGTCCCTCTGCTGAAAGGGAGCCTGTACGTGGAGGAGGGAGTGAGACCTGCCTCCGTGAGACTTTGATAAAACCATCTCCCTTACCCTCAGGGTCGCTCTCCAGCACCCTCTCTCTAAGCATCCAGCAGCAGGGCCAGCAGGAGCACGTCTGCCAGGATGTGTGTCCCCAGGCACGGCTGGACCTGGGATGTCCTCGGGTGCCTTGGCCCCGGCATGTGCCCTCGCTGTGCCCTGACCCAGCAGCGCAGTCTGTGGAGACACCCTGCTCCAGGGCATGGCACCCTGCCCCAGCCCCGTGCCCTCCTCTGCTTCCCGGCATCCCCTGAGCAAACCCAGCTTCGCCCAAGGCAGGGGCTGCAGCGATTAGGAAGACGTGGGATGTCCTGCAGGAGGAAGACCTCTGGATAAATGCAGACAGAAGCCTATTGAAAGCATGGGGACGGTTCCCTTCCCCTAAAGATACCAAGCTGATTTAAGCTGTAGCAGGCAGTTTCACACTTTAAATTGGCCTGCGATTAGACTGTCTCGTTGTGATCAGGCTCTAAGTAGACTGTGCGTAATTTCACACTTACATCGCGTTTAGTTCTTGCTAATATTTAGGTCACGTGTAAAATTTCATAAATGACTACAGAAAACAACAACGTTGCTCGTAAGGCACTAATTACAAACCAGGGAAGGGGAAGTCGAAGAAGTCAGTGCACTTGTCAACAGGGCCACCAGCAGGTATGTCATGAATCAAATACCATTATAAAAAAGTGCATCAAATGGGACTGGGTCATGTATAGTACACTGCTGCAATACCAGTGGGAGCAAAGTTAGTCAGACCAACACTTCAGGTGCTTTATTAAGGCTGAGTGAATAATGTAGAAATAACCATCAATAATTTAACCAGCGATTCCCTGAAACACCGAGGGATTTAAATTATTAAACAAAAGCTCTTTGACTAATTTATAGAGATGGATCTATAACATGAAAAATTATTACTCAAGCTATTTGAGTGACAAACTATGGATATTATTTGACCACAGTTAAACAGTACACAAATATGTCACTTGTTTCTTAGATGTATTTATGCCCAGTGCTGAACCTCTTCTGCTGTGGTCATGCTCATGGCTGTCAAATGCATGTGCCTGCCCTGCAGACCCCAGTACGTGTACATGCCATCCCTATAACAAGGCATTCGGGTTAAGCTGTCACTGTCTGCTCCAACACTTCTGGGAAGGCATGGGCCTGGGTGCAGGCAGGTACTACCAGGTTGCTCAATAGCATACTGGATTACGATCTTCTCTTACGTACATTTTTTTCCTTAAGTGTTGGGCATCTAATTGCAACTAGAAGACTGAAGAAATTCTTCTTTGAAGTCTCTGAAATTACTTGGTCTGGACTGTAGTGCATACCTATTTTTTAATTTTGTCAAGCACAGGCTGCTTGCTGTTGATACAGAAAGACGGGAAGAAGGAGAAGATAAAAGGGAGGAATACCAGCATGGTAAGGTGACTGGAGCACAAACTAAGCTTTTGGATATGTGAAGAACATCCAGCATGAGAAAGCATTCATCTCTTCATATGACTTTTAGATGTTTTTCCAATACAAACACTGATAATCACAACAAACCAACAATAATTAATCAAGGTAGCCAAGCTATTTCCTCCTTACTCATTTGTGAAGTGCAACATAGCTGTTTACACAACACTCTGAAAAAATACAGATAGCAAGAACACATTGAAAAAGCAGCACTTTCACGGCATTCCCCTAGTTTGCTCTTGAACAGACAGCATTCTTTATAAAACAGCAAACTAAGCAACATGGGAATCTACAAATTGTAACAAACTCTTGCAAAAGAACTGATGCTCTATCGTAATGTACATCTGCAATTATAAAAGTTGTGAGAAAGCCGCAAAATAAATTGCAACCCTGGAGGACCTGGTTCTGCACTTCTAACTGAGGGGAGCTGACAAAAAGCTCTTCATATGAAGCTCAGAGAGCACTGAAAATTGAAAAACAGACTTGTACGTTCTTTGTGTTTCCAAGCAATTTCCCAGAAAGGTTTCAAGTTTTACAGTTAGCTTTCGTACTGAAAAGAAAAGAAAATAACCTTTCCAGTGAGTGACAGCTCTGTGAAAACATAATACTGTGAGAAAACATGTTATATTACATATTGCATCATGAGGTGGTTTAATTAATTAGACAATATTAGTTTCTGTTGACATCAAGTATTCTTACTTTACCAAATCAAATCATAGACAGTTTCACAATCAGAACAACATGTTTTTCACCAGAGGAAAAAAATAGGTAAGTATGTTTTAACATTGTGGTCCTAATTCTCAGGTTGTATTAACCTGCATTCTGCAAGAGATTTGTGGAACGGATTTTACCTTGGACCTCCACCAGCCAGGACTTCCTCTGTGTTCAGAGAATTATGGTTTCTTTATGTTACAGGAAAAAACAAGCTGTGTCAGAACTGCTAACTGGGTACTCCATTTTCATCAGCATAATTTGTTGGATAAATAATGTGGTCTGGCAGCTAGGGAAAGGCCTGGGAGACATGTCTCCTGGGTTATGAACCCATTTTTGCTACCAGTGTACTTTATGAAGACTCAGCAGTTCCATAACCTTCCTGTACCTCTGTCTCCTGCTTTATGAATAAGGTCAATAATAACTTCAGCTTTGTAAGGAGCTTAGACAGCCATGGGTAAAAAGTGTTAGCTTCATCCTATAGATTATCATTGTTATTACTAAAAAAAAAAATGGTTGCAACATATGCAGGAAGAAAACTTTCTAAATAGAAGGTTTAGTAGATGGAAGTATTCTGGATCACATGACAGAGGAGGTTTTGCACAGTAACAGTTCAGTTGACATAAAATCATAGAGAAGTAGATCTGGAGAGGAGTCCAGTTACATTCCATGCTATAAAGCCTTATCAAGCATAACCACAGTGTCCCTGACAGTATTTGCACAGGGACAAGGACATAGGGATAGGGAAGACATGGTTGCCAAAGTGGTCCTGAGCAATCTATTCAGACACTGACTACCTCTGTGATTAGAAAAGTTTTCCTCCTGTCTAACTGTGCTGACCTTTAGTTAACTTAATTACATCTTATCCCACTCTTGCTGACTTTGGCAAGCAATTTATTCTTGTCTTTTGTTCCGGGTATAGCTAGTATGTCCCTTTTCAGCCCTCTTTTTTTGAGTCAGAGTATACCCAGCTCCTCATAAGCTGCATTTTCTCTCATTGTTCTCTCTGAGCTACTTTGGACTTTCTCTTATTTGTTTACGTCTTTAAGTGCTAAGTCGAAGTGTAGAAAATTCACTCCAGTTGAGAAGCCTCACCCAAGCAAATACAGCAGTTACCTCCCATGACTTTCACATGATGGTCCTGCTGATATTTAATGGTATAACATTTGCCATTTTTGCAACAGCCTTGCACTGTTGGCTTCACTACAACCCTGGTGTCCTGTAGCAGGACCACTGCCTACCCAATTTGCATTTCACACTGACCTCTGCTTCATAACTATAGTGCATCATCTGTCTTCATTAAATGTCATTTGCTCATTTTTAGTCCTTTTCCCAGTCTAGAAAGGCCTTCCTTTTTTTCTTATTCTGTCCTCCAAAAACCAGGCAATCTTCAGCCAATTTTGTAGGTGCACCCCTTACTTCCTCATCAAAATTTTAACTGAAAATATTATATATAGCAAGTACTCAAGTACAGACCACTGTAGGCACCAACAGAACATCAAATTATTGATGACACCTTTCTGAATACAACTTTTTGGCTAATTATGATAGTTCTTTAAATGAAAGCCTATTACCACGCTGAAAATAAGGACTATTTTTATTATATTTTCATCAGGATTTAACCTTAAAGAAAGGCAGAAGTAAACAGAGTTGAAGTAATCCATTACTGTTTGAATACTCAGTTGCAAAGCTCTCGTACTGTAGCAGCCAGCACTTCCACAGCCATTGGATTTTTAAGTTCATTTTCATGAATGTGAGTGTGTTCCAATGAATTTTAAATATAACGTTCCCCTGGATTCAGGCTGACCCCTGTTCAGGGCTAGCTGTGTCTTTAACTTCTTTCAATCTCTCCTGGAGCGTTTAGGTGACCAGTATCCCATCTCCACCCCCTTACAGCAAAACCTCGAAGCTCATCCCTCACTCTCACGGCAGCAGCCTCTCCCCTGCCAATGCATTTGCCTCAGGGGCTCAGCCTGGCACAGGTGCCTTGCAAGATGTTCCTTTGGAAGCTGTGACCACATTGATCCCAAAATATGCTTTTCAGAATAGCATCATTAACTTCTATAGAGGTTACTGGAGCAAACAGCCCACACTTCTGGAGGGAGGAAGCATTCTCTAGTTCTGCATGCTGGGGAGGGGGTGGGAGGTTGTTGGGTGCCCCATTCACCCAGGAGCTGGGTACCAGGGCTGGGCAGGGAGCAAAATGCCTTCCACGTCTGCACCCCCCTTCAGCAGGACTCAGGCATATCTGGCCCTTCTTGAGCACAAACAGCACAATAACCCCAATAACTCCAGCATCTTCAGCAGCTGCAGGTGAAGCTTCACATTGTCCAAAAGGGGAGCCCAAGTTAAACTTCCCAGTCCCGTCCCATTTCCAAAAGCTGTGGGTACCTTATTGCTCCCACTGGCTGCACTTTGCATTACAGACCCATGATCATACAGCATGGCAGCGTTGGAGCTGGAGACAACTGCTGGCACTGGGGCGCATACTGTATCAACTAACCTGGTCCATCCTTGCAAGTGCAGGAATTACATGTCTGTAGAACCAGAGGAACTTCCACTGGTGACAGAGACACAGGCAGAGAAAGCCTATTAGTACAGGCCTTAGTTTGTGCCTGCATCCAGCTGCCCTAAAATCCACCTAAAACCATCCGCTTGTCTTTCACTTTTTGACATTAAGTGTGTAAAACAACTAAATGGCAGAATCTGATTCCTGTTTTGCACTGATTTAACAACTGGTGGAGGCACTGGAGAATCAGGGTCTCCTCCAAAAATGTATCATCTGACACCAGTGCTGATGTTACAACCTTAATGTGGTAGGTACAGAGCAGTTTATAACATGCAAAGTGCATCACATTTCCATGCTGAGCTGCTAGTGCTAGGCAAGTGGATATTCAGCTCCCCCAGTCCTTCCCTGGTAACAAAGGAAAAAGACACACCTAGAGAAAACAACAGAGCAAGCTGTTTTTGGATACCACATTAAGGCTAAATGCTGCCCTGCCTCTGCAGAAGACCTTCTGAACATTGCAGCTGAGTCAATAATGCTTTTTCAAATCAGCTTATTCTTTTGCAGGCATTTGCCCAAGCCAACGCTTGGAGCAATCAATCCCAGCTCATGGAACTTGGCTTCTGCAGGCTGCTCGCTCCTAGCCACAAGGTAAAACGCAGCTGGCTCTGTGCCTGCATAAAAAATGAGCACCCTGCAGCAGACATGCTAGAGACTCCCCTTGAAAGGACAACTTCAGGACAGAAGAGCAGCTGCTTTTCATGGTTGTCATGTGGAACTGCTGAAACCCTCATGGGCTGTAGCCTCAGCCTTCCTGCACCGCAGCAGTCCCCTATGCTCACACGGTACATTAATGCAAAGTCTGCTCTCAAAGACCCCATCTGCTCCGCAGGCACTTCACCTCAGATGCTGCCACAGATCAAAGATCTCACAAGGACCAGGGGAACAGCAAAAGTGTTTTCAAGTGGTTTGCTAGTTGTGGATGTGCAAAATTTGCCTTTAGTACAAGCAAATCCCACATGCAAGCCAGCCAGCTGACCGGGGAAGTGCCAGTGGGTAGGTGCAAACATTTTGCTCTATGTGAAACTCACCATTAGGCTGCTCCAAAAACTTCTCTTGAACGTGTTTTCTCCTTTAGCCCCACTGCTGCAAAGAGCATCTTGTGCATTTCCCTAGCTTTCAGTCAAGGGAAATTTTCCACATGGCAGTTAAGCCTGTAGTACACAATTAATTTTACTCACTAAGAGGCACCTGGAAGAGCTGACAGCTCACTATGCCCTGGAAGTAGTTTATGGTAAGGATAACAAGTTTTTGGTTTTGCTACTTGTGCTTCTTGCAAACCTGCTCTCCTTTTCAGATGTTTTAGTTATTATAGCTGTTTAATCAAGGTAGAGGAAAATAAAAACACGCCCATCAATCACAGCTGGTGTATCACACCCATTTTAAGCCAATTTTTTTGCCATTGGTGGAGAAGCTTGACCCTTTGAAAATGTTGAGACATCTCTGGCAGACCAAGAGAACAGATGATCTCTCAGGCTCCTTCCAGCCTCAGCATTCTCCAACGCTGTGAATAACAAAGTAACTTCCTAAAGGCAGTTGTGCTGAGTGCTCTTATAGATGTGGTTAATTCATGAGATTGCCCATTAAATAATAAAGCAGAACATCGCTACGGAGAGAATATTGTACTTATTACCAACAACTCCCCCGAGATCTGTGGGGTGCAGGATTCTACTTCTCTTAATAAATAATATATAACTCTGTTATTTCTATAATATTATGCCACTAAAGAAGATCTCATTTAACCAGTTCTGCTCATCATCTTTCACCTGCTTTATAATTATTGTGGTTTCTTTAGGGATGATTACTTATGTCCTCTTGCCTTCTCCATAAAACAATCTCTTTTCTCTTGACTGTTATAAAACTCCTTTTTCCAAGGCAAAAACACTTATATTGCACCTGATATTATATCTAATATCCAAATGAAGGACTGAACTTGGGCAACACATCTCCACAGATCATTCATCACAATCCTGAATGCTTGTACATATCCATACTGAAATTAATAGTTTAAGTTGCTTTGTATTAACACACTGCACTGTTTCTTCCCTCCCGTAAGAGAATTAGCAATGTTTAAGGAGGCAAACCAGAGCCATTGCTCTTTTTAGCTGCTCATACTTGAAAAGGCGGTAGCGTACAAAGACGATGTAAGGTAAAAATAGGAAATTTCAGAAAGCTAAATTCTCTTCTGCTTTAACCCTGCACAGACTTTTTCAATTTGAGGTGAGGAAGGCAGAGGTATATGAGATATGCTCAGGAGTAATTTGGCCCATGCTGTACAGTGCAATCTCATTCAGATTTGGATATCTGGGAATGCAAGACCACTATGTTGCCATGCAAAAAACAGTGGCAACTCTTACCTTGTGACACCTACCTGACATGAATAGGATAGACACATGTCTGGAGTAGGAACCTGATAATTTGCTTCCTTGAAAAAGGAGTATATCTTTAAACCACTGATATGCTCTGACATGGTGTCAGATTATATCAGGGCATTTTCCATAAACCAATTTTGCATATGTGTGAGATGCTGTCCATGACAGGCTCATAACAGAACTAGATAAATATTTAGATTATTTAAATATTTAATTTATGGGTTTTTCACAAATATCAATTTCAATTCTCTCAGCTTTCCCTGGGTAATCCAGTGTGTCTCCTCCTCTTCCCCATGACTAATTGTCTGCAGCCTAAATATATAGAGAAGGTCTGTATTCTGTGCACTTACACCCAAGGGCATTATCAACAAAGAAAAGTCTCCTGTTTGGTTTTCACCAAAGTTACTCAACACGAAGATAGAGTACACTTTAAAATCATAGCCATGCTCTTATTTGAAAAATGCTGTTAGAAAACCTAAACATAAAAAATGTGTTATCTCTCATCTAGGAGCTGATCTTGATCCCCCTTCAGGCAGTGGAAAAACTTCTTTTAGCGTAAGTGGGGCAGAATCAACACTTTTGGGATAAATGTGGGTTTTTCTCCATCCCTGATTTCTGCCTGTATGGCAGGGCTTCCCTTTTCTCCTGACTTCTGCTTAAGATAATGAGGGGTTCCTCTGAGTTTCACTCAATGAGATTTTAAACATCCCTCATAACTGAGACATCTGGGGGAGAGAAACCTGGGGGAAAGATTATCTGAACAAAATCCTTCACGGCATATAATAGTGTATTTAAAACAACCACACGTCATGAATTTATAAGTAGATGTTGACAATATTCAAACCAATCAGACATTTTACAATGGGCTCCAGGAATCATGATAACTGGATAAGTCAAGAATCAACTGTAGTGAAAAAGTCTGCGTATAGGTAAAATAGCATGTCATGCTAACAGTTCACAAGATTTCTGAGATTTATTTAGTTCTGCCCTTGTGAAAAGCCATGAGCCCAATCTGGTCACAGCTAGCAACTGGATGAAGTGATGTAAACCATAACAGCAGCAGTTGCTTTATGAATCTGCAGGTGGGGATGCCCAGTGAGCTCTGTCCTGCAAACGTGGCCACACTAGTGCAGAGAGGGGATGGATCAGGCCCAGAGACTCAGTGCTGCTGCAAAGCTTGCCATGGACATTTTGGGAAAGCTCACTTACTTGCCCATTTCAGCAGCATGCAGACCCACTCTACTGATTCCCTCACTTCTTGCAAGGGACAAAACAGGCATCGGTTTAATGCCACCATGGCAGACAAGCTGCCAACATGCCAGGCCAGCACTGGGTGGGAAACACACTGCAAGCAGAATTTCAAGCTAGGTCTAAATGTCAACTGATCAATCCATTAAACAAAGATACCCAAACCAGACCCAAAATAGTGCTGAGGAGCTTCAGGGCTGCATACACGGGTTTCAGGTGCCTATCTGTAAGACAACAATTTTTCAAAAAACCTGTCTAACCTGCTGAGGCACTTGAAATACCAAAAGTGAATGTTTCTGGCGAAAACATCCTTAGGCAACAGTAGCTGTGCTATCTTGCATGCCCAATAGCACCCCTCTTTTGGCTGGTGTGACTATCTAGGTACCTATCTCCTTGCCTATGGCTCTTTAGGTTTCAGAAATTAAGTGCTCCTGTGCCTAAATCCCCTGAAGGGCATGATTTTTTATGCATACCAGAACACATCTAAGAGAAACAGAGAGGCTACCTCTATTCTAGTAAAGAAAATGGTTTCTCTAGCCCTCAGGGCTGCTAGCATGGCACAGCGTGCACTCATATGGCTTCACCTTGCTTGCCTCCAAAGATGGGTGGCCATGTTCAAGCTGTTCCCTGGGAAAGTGGCTGGCACAGGCTACCTGGGAAAGTGGCTGGCACAGGCTAACCTTGAGCTGCTCCTGCCCCTCTTCTGCTGCAGCCTGGGCTCTCAAGGGCCAAAACCCTGCAGGGCTCTGCTAATCGCTCAACATTATGGACAGTTGCAAACTGCTGCTGAGGTCTGTGTCTGGCCCTGTTTAGTTTGTTAGTACAGACCCCCTTTCCTGAATGACTCATACATTAGGATGCTTCTGTCTTTGCTCCAGACTGTGGGTTGGGGCATTTGCCTAGGAGCACTCTATAGGGGTGTGGAGAAATATAGTTTCATTTCAGATCCTGTTTCCCTGATCTCAAATATAAACAGAAAAAATAAATGGTCATATCTGAGATAGAAACAAGATTCACATTTTGATTTTTGCAGTGCAGACGGAAGTGCATGGAGGACAGCATTTGTGACAGGTAAACTGTCCCTGCAGTTCCCTGCCTAGCTTCTTGTTGCCTCCTGTCAAGGCTAGCACTGTTGCTCGGTGGTAATTTCATCTGTTAAATTTGGTTTTGGTTTTTTTCCATTCAAAGACAGATTAGAATGACAAGAATATGCTGAAATGGGCTGTGCTCATTCCCCACAGGACGGAGCAAAAGTCCTTCTTCTCAAAGCTATTGCAAGCTACCAACTCCCACAGCCTCCAGAAGGCACCTCTGTTTCCTAAGCTTAGGAAAGAGGAGTATGAAATGGGATCCTGTCTAGAAAGGATTTTGATTTCCTGATCTGCTCCGAGGATGGAGAACCTGCTCTGGAAGTCCTTGCCCTTCACACCAAGCCTGGGAAGGCCCATGAGCACTGTGAACCCTGCAGAGATCGGACGCTCCCTGGACTGCTCGAAAGACAAACTGCTCGATGGTCCAGCTTGAGGGATGGGGAGGGGTTCATAGTAACATCTTTCGGTGCTGCTGTGTTTCACACTGTTCTGCACAGTGGTTATGACAGAGAAAACTTCCCAGAGCTTCTTCAGCTCTTCCCAGAGCTGGATTAATGAATAACCTCAGTCTGGGCAGAGATACGAAATCCACCCTTGTGAGCTCTGCTCTCAGCCATTTGAGTTGAGGAGCAACAGCAGCGATATTTTGGCTGGGGAGGTTTAAGGAGGGAGTGCAAGGATAAGAAAACAAGAGAATGGGTACAAGAAGGAGGAAAAGTAACTTCCTCGTGATTAGGAATGATTGGTGATGAGAAGCAGGCTTGCAGATGGCTTCCTTTGTGGGAGCGGGGCATGCAAGAGTGAGGAAAGAAAGAAGCCGGAGCCAAGCGGGCTTGCACATTCGTGAAGAAAAAGCTTCTTTATGCAGGTATTACTTTACTATTTAATGGCATGTTCTGCAGCTAGAGTGGGCCACCCTTTGTGTTTTGCCAATGAAGTGCCACTCCTGGCTTGCAGCAAGAGTAGAGAGGCAACCTAGCCCTTCTTAAAGGATGCACTTGATCAGCTGGCTGAAAGAGAGAGAGGAAGCAAAAAAGAAGTATGTTCTCAGAAGGACAGAATGAGAAAGGGAAGTCATCAGACAAATGGCAGACATGAACCAAAGCTTATGTGTCTGTGTTTTAAGATCCTGGCTAGGAGATAAGGTCAAAAGGCAGATGGAAAGAAAAGATGCTTGAGGATGCTTGAGGTGAAAAAAAAAACCCTGCCGAAGGTGAAAAGCAGAAGAGGCAGAAGTGATGAGAGGAGCTAGAAACAGGAGAGGGAACAAACTTGAGTGACACACCTGGGAAATTCATAGCATTCCTGCCAGGTGCTCAGCTGAGCGAGACTGTCAGCAGGAGGGGATGGGGCTGAGGATGAAGGGGGAAAAGCAGTGAGGGGAGAGCACAGCAAAACAGCTGAGCATGCAGCTCCTGGGGACAAAAGAGAGGCCAGTGCCCTCATATGCAGAAGAAAGCTGCACTGATGAGTGCAGAGGCAAAATGCGCTCATGCATGCGTGCCTGTGCATTAGGCTAGAGCTCCAGCAGCCACGTCTCTGTGCCAGCCCTATTTATGCCTTCTTTCAAGATAAAGAGAGTTGTGCAATGTCGGCGTGGGCTGATCTCCATGTAAAAGCCCGGGAAGGAGCCAGCACTGGCAGCCGGCTCAGGTGCTGCTGCTGGCAGGCACGGCACAAGGGTGGCTGCCGCTTCTCCCTGGGCTTAGCAGTTAAGCAGGGAAAGACTGCCGAGTCTGAAGCCAAAGCTGAAAGGAGGGTAGGTTGCCAAGCTGAGCACTGAAGTCGTTAGGGAAAAAAAATTGTCAGCAGTTCTTAAACAAATAACTTTCATAAACATGATGCCACTTGGACTGCATTGCTGGGAGCATGTGTGTGTTGCTGCCATTAGCTCACATACTTGCCTTTCAGAGATTCAGGGAGATGTGTGCTACATGGGCCTGAACTTGAAAGATGGTAAGTGCTCTCATCCCGTGGTTGGCAGCTCCAGTATGTACCGCATCCTCTGTAGCATCAGGCTGCTGCCAGGGAAGGGCTTCACCAGGAGTGGAGTCACACCTTCTGAGAGGGTTGAATGACACTCTCCAAAGAGCCATGTGCCTATGTGGCCAGTGAGCAATTTGGAGTCATTAAGAGTATTCACAAGTCACCGTTTTGTTATACAGAGTCCTAAATCACAAAACAGAGCCCCCAAAATTTTAGGTGAATTAGGCCATGGAGAGGTTTGGCATTTCTAGAATAGCCTACCTCCATTCCCTCACATACTGAGTGCCTCACTCCCTGAGGATTTACATACCCTCCAATGAATACATCTAAATATATAGGTAGCAATATAGCCTCTGCTCTGACATGGCCCTTGGAGCACATAGTCACCAGACATACGATTTGAGCTACACTAAAAATTACTCACTCCCCTTTGTCAGCTAGCTCTATGCTTTACTGATGTGTCACATTATATATTAAAATGGAACGTAGTTAAGAGGGTTAATGGTAGTGATCTTTTTCCTTCCATCCTTTGGGACATTCCTTTCACCGTTACAATCAGATTATCCCTGTTTGCCCGTCACCAAGTCCTCTGTACCATGTGCTGCTGAGCCTCCTTTCCCCTTGTCTTGGCCACAGCCGCGCACCCTAATTCGGTCACACCACCCCAGTGCTAGCGCGGGTCAGCTGAGGTACCGGTGGCTCTGCACAGCCCAGCTCTCCGGGGTGCGTTTCGGGGAGGCAGTGCTGCCCCAGCACCCTGGCAGCCTCACCAAGGCGAGAGATCTGAGAGTGTTGCCTAAGAGCTGTAGGTTCTTCTGGTGAACTAAGGCTTTTCCTGGAGGTCTTTGTTGCGCAACCCACAGTGATTAAGGCTTCCATGTTCTCAAAAGGAAATGAATATTGTGCAGGCTATGTAAGGAAGAATTTGGGAACTTAGGAGGCTAGGAGGGAAAGAATACACAAGCATGTAATTGGGTGAAAGATGAAACACTTAAAAAATCGCTTCAAATGTCAGAGAATGAGAGGGGTGAAATCTTTACTGTGAACAGCAAATTCACTGAAAGTTGTAGTAGCAAGAAGAAACAATTTGCAAATTTTGACTGGATTCACCAATCAATCACCTTCATTTAGAAAACAGAAAGAAATTTATAAAAAAGTTAAAGTGTTTTGAAGGTTTTGAATTGCCATGATTCATTCTGAAAAAGTCAAGTGCTGCTTTTTCAAATCATGGAAGCTTTGTTTTTCCACTTTTTATTTTGTAAAGGCCCTTTTAAAATAGACCTAAGCACTAAGGGAAAGATCAAGGAATAAATATGTATCTTGAAACAAAATGAAACATTCTGGGTGAAAACAAAGAAAGCATTTTGTGGAGATTATTTTTTCATGAAAAATTCCATTTCAGGTTGACCTGTCTTACACCTATTCCTCTCCATTTATCAGTGTGATCATCAAGGCAGAACCTCATAATACACATAGCTCTAATGAGTTATAGTGAGCTCCAACTTCTTCTCAAGAACAGCCTATATAAAGGATGGATCTGTTGTGTGAAACTCTGTTACTACTGCGAAGTGTGCTCAGTACCGAGGTATTTAGCATACCTTATCCTTGGCAGCTCTGGTGCACATCGTTGTGCCAATAACATTATTGAAGACAAAGAGAAGGCAGCTTGGCCAATTATTTGATAACCAAAACTAATTGCTAATGTTTGAGTCCAATAGTGGGGTATGGGAAAGCTTCCCATAACACTAATGCTTTAGAAAATGTTTATCTCATTGTTCGTTTTTTGAACAAACTATACTTGAAGCATAGCTTAACTTTGTAAGATTTTCAGAGCACGTGCAATGCTTGCAATCTTTCAACAGTTCACATGTGTCACATTAAAAACACAAACTGAAAATCCTGTTCTTCATCCTTTTACACCCTTTGTAAAAAGTATACTGGTATACTCCCAGTGGAGTACAGGAACACAACACGTAATTCAGACTGTGTAATTTCTGACTGTGCTGCAGAGGTAGTTTAGGTGCAGTAACAGCTCCCTTCTTAAAATAGTCCATAATACATAGGCTAGAAAGTCCAAGGAGGAGGAGCTCAAGCATTTGCTTCAACTTCTTCATAATAACTACCATTGTACTGCTCAAAGTTTAACAAGCTTTAATAGTATCACTTGAAGGAAGGGTGTTTCCTTCCTCCACAGAAACTGCCTTGTGAATATGTACAGAAGTGTCCTATTCTTCCTTCAGTGAACTAAGGCTTTGGTTAAGATCAGTTTCAGTGGTGAATTTCAGGAATGAAAAAAAAAAAACCTAGCACATTTTTATGCTGCTGAACACACTGGGAAAATTTTGCTGAAAGATCTCCTTCTGTGATGGTACTTCTGTAGCTGCACATGAAAATCTTATTAAAATGCATTCTATTTATTAACTCCTATTTTGAAATAGAGGAGATTTGGCACCAACAAACTAATTTATTAAATGATAGCAGGAGGGAGTACTTGTTCTTCGATAGGCTCAGATTGCCTTTAAGTTTGGTTATATAGTAGGTAGTGTAATCACGGGAGCAATATACATAACACAGTAATGGGTACACTGAAACTGCATTTAAATGAATATCTAATTCATCAGAAATATTAGTCAGAGAGAACAGAGGCAATATATTGAAAACAAAAGAAATCTTTGAAGACAAGTGGGAGTTTAAGGCATGTAAGACATGTCTGAAAGATTAGTTAATTTAAAGGTGAGAAACTCAAAATGGATATAAATAGCTGCCTGTTGATGGGTCTTATAATGGAAGTCATACCTAAGAAATGGAAGGGCAACCAATTTTATATGTAGGAACAGGAAATTTTCCTTAGTGTTATCCTGTGAAACTCACAGCTGGAAGATAGTTTTGTGGTCAAGAGCTAGCAGGAATTTAGTATTTCTTATTTCTCTAGGAAAAAGCTATGAAGAGAGGCAAACTACCGAACTTCATGGTACAAATCATCAGCTAAGAATACAAGGGGTGGTTAGTTTGTAGACATATTTTTAATCTGCAAGGTTTCTTGCTTCTTCCTTTGCAGTACTTACCCCTAGCCTCTCTCAGAGGCAGGATGCTGGACATGAAAGGACATCCAACTGACCCCGTGTCAGTTCCCGTTGCCCTCCCTCTAGAAAGAGCCCGTGGATATGGAACACTTCTGAGTGGGAAAAAGAGCCAAGATAACTTAGAAAATGTTGGCCTGCTGTATGTATGAGATATAAATATTCCCTTGTCATAGATGGAGGTTTGGGAGGCCTCAGACTGACTGGAGACACCGTGTTGTCACATGCTAGCGCATTGGAAAACATCTGGGAAGTCACCACAGAACAAATTATTATTCATGAGGCAAAACCCTAAAACAAAGCCTGTCCTTCAAGTCCTGGTGGCCCAGTAGGATTCAGCATGGTTTAGGACGCTGGGGCATCAGCTGCACAGCCGGAGGACCTCGGTGGCATATTGCCAAGAGCCCAATGGCCTTGTCTCATTTGCATGTGCAGGGTTGGATTTTAAGCAGAGTTCAGTGCATACAGTTAGATTCCTGACAGTAAACACAGCACTTCTTCAAACCCATAGAGAGAAAAGGTGTGCACGGCGATTTGAGCAGCAGGGGGATGAGATGTACCAAATGAGAGATGGGCACAACACGCAGTCTCTGAAGGCATGGCCAGCTTTGTTTCTGACATGATACACAGTAGTTTCAAACTGTTAGGTGATTATATTCCTTGGGCTTCTTTAGACCTGTGATAGGAAATGACTGCTCACAAATAAATCAGTATTTCCAAAGAGCCTTATACAAAGAGCAGTCCTCACATATAACCATCACCAACCAGGCAAGTATAGAAATTCACCTTGGCAAAGCCTGGGCTACAGCACCATTACTTTGTCAATTCTACTTCAGCTTTTGCCTCAGCTTCTTCCAGTCTTTCCAAGTTGTGGATCCCTCTTTCCCTCCCAGGGTAGGAAGACTCTAGCTGACACGTTCTGAGCTGTCCCATCCACTCTTTCTGCAGCTAGACAACAAGGATTAGGCATGCTCAAACAGTTGCATCTGCTGAGCCAAGAAGCGCTGTGACTTCTTGTTGATTTGGAGCCATCTGGACTTTCTTTCTGCACAGAATACCTGAGCCTTCCCAGCCAGGGGCTAGTGTGTCAGCAAAGCAAGGTAAATGAGACATCAGGAATGCTGTTTCTACTGGCAGCTCTTGTGCAAGGCTTAATGAAGATAGCAACAAGCAGAGGAAGGCTAGTAGCAGGAATATGGCTTACAGAAACAGGAGGGTGAGTCCCTGCTTGAGCACCTCCAGTTCTGCACGTTGACCAACCGAATCCAAGAGGTCCCTTCAGCAGACACCTGCAAGTGCAGGCTCAGTGTTATCACTGAGAGAGCACAGAGGATCCTGGGCAGTTGCTGGCCCAGCCCTCTGCCTCCTATGCAAGGAGATGTGATGGATGCTAGGGAGGAAATCGTCATGTGCCCATGGTAGGATTATAAAGGCATAATGAAAAGGGTCACGCAGGACCTTAAGGGTGTTGTCTCGATTACCTCAGGGTCATCTGGTCAAAGATACTCCTAGGTAAGCCAAGGAGAAGAATTGCCAAACTAACTACAGGGGATAGAAGGAGGAGTTAGCATGCATATTGCTGCAAAGGAGGATTCAATGGTTCTCATCAATAAACAAACACACTAGGAATATTTAGACAAAGACATCCTAGGGTCAGATATACTAGTGGAGGATCTTGGAGCAGGGATGGCTTTCTTCTTAGATGCTCTGCTGGGGAAGACTAGGTACTGAGGAGACTGATGCTCTTGCAGTGGGTGGGTTAAAGAAAAAAGAATTTGCTGTCTGACACACTCAGCTGCTGGAGAAGGGGTGTGAAGTGTGACATTGCCCAGAGCTTGCTTTGAGGTCTCATACAGTGTATCCTCTTCTGATCTTATTTCTCATGCAGTGTGGAAAAGAAGGAGCATGTTGGAATTGAACATCCCTTGCCTACCTGTGCTCTTGATCTTGTCCTTAGCCCTGGTGAGCCCAGGAGGACTCATGTTCAGCAATGTTCCTCACTGAGATAATTCTCCAAACTGTTTGGGGACCAGCAGCCCGTGGGCTAATTTCAGCCTCTGGTATGTCTTCTTGTTTACCTGCACAAATCAATGGGTCTGCAAAGAACTTGAACAGCTGAAAAAATGTCATCTTAGAAGAAAGATACAAAGCTATTTCATTCTCAATCCTGAGGTTACAGATTGAGTTAATGTAGATACACAATCAATTTATCTGGTAGGATCAGAGTTGCTCCTATTATTATTGCCAACAGAGCAATTCTTCTCACATGCATATCAAAGTTCTGAGAGAGGTAGTGTACTGGCTAAAACCCGATGCTTAACTGCATGGTTCTAGCAGAAACTCAGTTAGGGATCATATTATCCTTTCTGTGCCTCCAAAGCTCAATGTTGTTTTGGGATAGTTATTGGTTTGTTGCTCCGCTTGAGACACTTTCTGACCTGCAGCAGCTGATGTTTTATTTCATCCAAATTCCAAACATGAAGCAGTATGGTAATTTGCTATTGTTGGTTATGAATCTTAAAAAAAAAACACAGAAGAGCTATCATTGCCTTGATTCTCACAGTTTCTCATTGCCATTTATGGTTGATGCTATCTCCACTTGCAAACAAGGCAACAGACTTTCTTGACTGAATTTAATTTGTGACCTAACTACACTCATTTTAAGCTTGCTCGACTTCCTTCATGGCAGAATCAGTTACCATTACTATCACATGCAGATGCGTCTTTCCTAAATGGGTTCACCTGCAAGATTTTATGGAGATTTTTTTCCTACATAATTTAGAACTCTTGAAAAATAAAAAAGATATAGGCTAAAAAAAGAACACGGAAAGCTTAGAGAGCATTCCAGTGTACGGAAAGCACTGGGGGAAGCTCCAAACCGCTACAGGAGTGCTATGGTTAATGCAGAAGCTTAGTATGGGCCTCAGCTGCATGGAAGCGAAGGGGACTCTGGGTCAGCTGGAAGACCATGGCAGCAGCCTGTGGAAGCAAGACTGCATGCAGAAAGCCCTAGAAAACCAGGAAAACATTCTGAAATAGCACTTAGAGAGTGCAGAGCTTCCAAAGGAGGATGGAGAAGTACAGACAGGAGATGAAATCTCCTCTTCACTGACCTGGATGGAAGTAATACCTTGAGTCTCTCCCTGCATAGCATACTTTCTGGTCCTTAGTCACTCTCAGCACACTTCTCTGAGCCACCTTCACCGCTTCAGCATCACTTTGGGTGTATGGCTATCCAAACACTCCAAGAAGAGATGCATGTGTACCAAATACGGACAGAGGAACAGTCTGCCTGGTGACAACAAATGACAGCTTGACACCTCCTCCCATGACCTCCTCCAACCCTCACAAGTGGCCTGTAGACAGGGTCTTCCCCTCCGCACAGCTGATAGGGAACCCTGTGCTGGAAGAGGACAGGGAGACCTCACTCCCCAGGGAGACTGCAGATTTTCCAGTAACCCCATGGCCTTTGGCCTTGGCTACAGAACTCGTGGGTCCTCTTGCCTTGTATCTGATTATCTACCACACTTTCCAGCTCCTTTTTCCAGTGTTTGCTTTCCTGTCCTGTAAGCCTGGTTTACATTTGTCCCCAGGAGCATGATCTTACCGTTGGCTTTTCTGAAATGCATGTTGCTTGCCCACTGCCAGCCCCGCAGAGCCCTCCAGGGCACTGTGCACCAGCAGCCTGTCCCTCTTCCACTTCTCAGTCTTTATGTCAATTTCAAATTCTATTTGCAATGGTATTACATTTTTTAAAAGCCACTGATCAAATTATAAAATGGCACAGGCTGCAGTGGAAGTAAATTTAACTAGTACATGCTCACATGGAATTATATTTGTGATATATGAAGTATTTAATCTATTTAATGCATTGATGCTTAAAAAAAATATCATATAGAACCAAATTAAATGTCTTTTTCTGTCAACATTTCTACTAAGAGCACTCAACACACAATCTCAAAAAACCCAGCAGCCTACCTTGGGAAGATTCATTTGCCAGGACTCAGTGTATTTTGGCTTAAATTGTATTGCCATCTCTCTAATTTTTTCTTAATTGAAACTTATATCAACATTATTTTTCCTAAGATCAAGATCAGGATGAGTCCTAGACTTATTTAGTTGTTTTCTCCTTTTAAGTATTAGCTCCAAAATAGCTGCCTCCCCATTCTCTGCAACTTCTCTAGGGCTCCAGAATGTATTAAAAATAAGCAATGTTGATCCACAAGTTTTTTCTGAATGTTCAGATAGAAGTTATCTTGATTTACTGATCTGCTGATGACTTTGGAATAGCTTCAGTTTTGTATTATCCTTTAATATATTTGCAGTGAAGAGTGTTTCATTGTTATAAATCATTTTTTGAAAAAAATATGTGCTGACCAGCTGTGACATTCCATCATTGTTGTTGACAGTTCCTCTATTTCAATCCACAAATTTATGAGTTACTTTTGTTCCTGAATATCTGCTGCTACCTGCATCAGATTCTTTCTTGTGTTCTTTTCCATCCTTTATTAGCCTTTTACAGCATCTGGCTTCCTCTTTATATTCATTGTTATCAAATTTCCCTGTTGTTTTTTATTTTGTATTATCTTTTTTTTTTTTTTTGGCCTTGCACTTTATTTTGGTAAAGCTGTTTTTTAATGAATGTAAATTTCTGTTCTGATTATAGGTTGCTGGTTTTAAGCTACGTATATGTGTAAATAAATCTGTTGCTAGTCACAGTTTCCTATCTATATTTTTCCTCTGACTGATTTGACTTATAATTATTTTCAAGTTCAAGAAATAGTTCCTTGAAAAGGCCTTATATATACATTTATTTATATATGCAAAACATACCAAATACATACATATTTGTTTACACAAACGGTGACAAAATAATGTGTCCTGATCACTTTTTTTCTAAACAAACATTAACTTGTAAGTTTACAAGCAATTTTTCTTTATCTGATAATATGAGATGCAGAATTCCCTGGGTTGGATATAATGTGTTTTGAGGCATTCTTAAAATTCCAAGGACACTGAAACACTGACAGCATGAGACCACCAAAAAGTCAACAAAAGTTCACTGATCTCTATGACACAGGCTGTCATTTTCCTTTTTTAGTGGAATTTGGTCAATTCTAGAAGATAAATGGAAAAACTGTTAGGCATATATTTAAAGTTCAGCACATGCTGAAGAACTTTACAGAATAAGACTGAATTTAAGCACATTTTAAAATTATTCCCTGGTACCTCTAGCACCCATCTGAAAAAAAGTCACAAAAATACAGAAAGATCAATTGCTGTTATTAGATGTTTTCCAAATGTTTAAAATTAAACATATGCTTAACATCACTGCTACACTGCAGCATGTTTGTTCAGACTATAACTTGTTATACAATACAGTATAACATCCATGAGTAACTGAGAGGTCAAATATATCTGTATCTCAGGTTCACATCTGCAAGCTAGCAGATGAAATGCTAGTGGTCTGCTCTCCACAACCTTGATCTACAAAAGTACTTGGAGATCTTCAGAAACAAGAGCAAGTAAATGATCCCACTCAATCATAGGGCTGTTATTGCTGTGTTTAAAGGCCTTACCGATTTAGGGCTATAAATAGCAGAGTAACACTATGAGTACTAGTCATCCAAATTTCTGTCATTAAACCCTGCCATCACTCTTTTTGAAACAGCGCCTGTCAGATCTCATCAGTGTCCTGGCTCGCACATCTACCACTGCTTAGCAGTCTTGTATTGAAACAGTTACTCGCTGAAAATGTGCCTTTGCTGAAATCAAAAATAGCAGCAGATCTGATGCAGCATCAGCTCATCAATCAATGCTCCTTGGGTCCTGGAATGAGTTTCTAGAGAAGAAGAATGGCAGAGAGATTGCACGCACAAGCCCTGCCACAGAATCATGGATAGGCTGATGTTCAGAGCTTCGCTTCACCTGGAGAGGGAAAAGCCTCCTGCTGTGAGTGATTTACTGCTCAGGGCAAAACTCATCTTTCTAGCCCAATGAATATTTAATTACTTACACAGTGTGAATCAACAGCAGCAGAAGAAAGTGTCTCCTAAACAATTTCCCGGTATTAATCAGATGGAGCAAGGACTCAAACCTGTCTCCAATGCCCTAAGAGGGTGCCTTGATGAGCAAGTGAGTTACTATACTCTTGTTGGCAGGGATTGGAGATAGGGCTTGCCTCCCATTTCTGACTAAGGAAGGAAAAATATTAAAAGGAGTGTTAAGATTAACGTGTGCAGCCCCTTTGTTGCAGCATTATAGGGTAGGTCCACAAAAAAAACCCCAAACGAAAAAGGCTGATATCTCTACGTTTATCTAACCTCTTGAAGAATGTGGAAGTAAAGAGCAGAATGGAGGAGAGCTGCTTGCAAAGCTGAAGCAGATGTACCCCTGACCAAAGTAATGAAACTGTGAGTTTGCAACCACACCACGAGAAGTGAGAGCATGTGCAATACTACCTGTGCTTTGAGGGAAGGGGCTGAGGGGCTGAAACCCCAGAGCTCCTTCTCCAGAGGAATTGGAACCTTGCTCAAAGCAAGAGGGGCGGGAGGAAGAGTTAGGAGTATTTTTCCTTTTTTTCGGTTCCTTGTCTTGTTTCAGATTGAAGAAAACAAACCAAAACCTGTGGAAGGAGTGGTGAGACACTTCTGTTCCTGATGGACCTGCTTGGCCTCAAAAAGCAAAATGAAAACATGGATCATCTAACCCTTGAAGTGTGAAGTTTAATGGAACGAGGGGCTGGGGCCAGCCTCTGAGCTGGCTGCCATGCAGCATTGGTGACTCCCTTACAGCTAGATCTGCTATAATAAGCCCTACAAGCCTTGCCTTTTTGGAAGATGCTCTGTATTTTTAAATCATTCAAGACTTTAGTCTAATTTGAAGAAAGTTCAGTGAAGACAATTAATTAGCTCCAAAAACTTGCAAGGTGCAAACATATGGTGAGCCAAGCTGCTTATGCAGAAAATAGCAAAACCCTAAATAACATTTAAAAGCAAGCCTGAGTAAAACTGTTTGGGGGTTTCTCTCTTTACAAAATGCAGACAGTAGAGACCAGTTAATACAAACATTAACCAATACATACTGTTGATTAAGGAAGGACAAAAGTAAAAAACTGATTTGCACTGGCCTGTTGAAAATACCTAGCAGTACTGCTGGATGCTACCTGCACTGATTTGCTCATAAGGCAGCTGGCCCCCTTTGAGCAGGGTTGCTTTCCTGAACCATGCACCAGGGAGCATCCGATGGGCAAGGCGCTACTGTCTCAGGAATGCCGTGCTCCTGCTGCTCTGTTTTCCCAGTTGTCAGCTCTGTTTATAAATTGTCCACTTATAGAAAATCCAGCACCTGCTAGGGACACCTCAAGCTGCCAAGTGCTTGAATGCATCTCAAAAGAAGCCATTCCATGCTTAACCTGTTATGCTCAACTCTTTGGTTAAAGCAGCTTCCCAGGATTTCTGAGGGCAAGTTTAGGCTGTTGTGAACAAACCGGACAAACCTCTAGAATTGCTTTTGGGTAGACCTAAGATGTGCAGTATTCCCTTTCAGAATAAAATAGCAGATCCACTGGGCCTTGAACACACCACCTTCTGTAAGCGTAGCACGTTTACCTTTACACAGCACTTAAAGATGAATTCAGAGTGGTAATTCAGAAAAATCAAAATAATTTTAAAAAAATCCCCCTAAATCTGTTACTGTTTAGTTCAACTGATTTGCAGTTTTGATATTACCAAAATATGATGATTATTCATTAATAACTCCCAGGTGGAAAGTATCAGATGCCTGGATTTGTTCAAACTTGCTCACCTCTTCCTTTAACCAACCTCCCTCATCCTATAGGTGTTCAAACAGCAAGGAGCAAACGCTTGGTTACATGCAACAGAAAACACAAAAGAGTTGTGTCAGCCTCATTGCTTGGCTGGCCCCAGCATAGCCCAAAACAGAGGCTGTCTGACCCAGCTCCTGCTGCAAAAGCAGAGCAACCCCGAGGAAAACTCTAGCTGCCAGTCTGTGAAGACAGAGATCCCAGAGTTGCTAATAACCAGCTGAGGGGGGAGCTGGGCCTGGTGCATCTTCAGCCGAAGGAGGACTTTTGGGAGGCTGCACAACACAAGGGCTCCTGGGTTTTGGAATTCATTCCTCCTCCCCTGTGGCCAGAAATAGCTCTAAATTCTTGACCTTCAGGCATAGTATAATCAGCCCATTTATTAGTCTGGGCTGTTGGAGAGGCTTCAGATGTACAGGGGGTGACTGGGTGCAGAGATTAATGATTTTTGGGGGGTGGTTGCTTTTCACTGGGGTTAGTGAAATGCATTTCTTGCATTTTATGGGGCGTAACTGGAATAACTTGAGGCTGCCAGAGTATGACATGGGCTTTCCTCATGTAGCCAAGTCAGAACTCATACAGAGGTAAATGAAATGTGGCCTCGAATGCCTTGAGTCTTACAGATTTCTGATTCTCTCTGGACTGTTCATCTCATTTGCTCCAGTGCAAAGTTGGCCCAAAATGCTACTGAACAAAAATTCTTGAACAATAGCAGCCTTTTACCCAGGTCAGGCTGGTTGCACAACTCACCAGTGACCCTGGTCTACAAGCCCTGTGGTGCTGCCTTGCAGCTGGACCACGCTTACTCAGGAAGGGACTTCGCACCATGAACAAGGTGGTCCTGGTGGTCTGTCTTCAGGGAAGCTGGCACCCAGTGATGCTAAACAGCGACCGTCTAGAAACACTTCATTAATCTGTGAAGCTCACTGCCCCAAGATAAAAGGAGGTCAAGTGCTCGAGAGGACTCCAAATGGATTAGCTTTTGTCCTGCTCCTGCAAACTTCTAATTGTACTTGACATTCATAGACGACAATAGAGAAAACTTCATATAACAAGGCATTATCCAACCTTTCCTGGAGTTAAGCAAAAAAAAAAGACAAAAAAAGCCATTGTCCAAACAATCCTCTGGCAAGGTCTAGCAAAACAGAAACGGTCCACCAGAGAGACACCACTGCCATACGGCCTCTCCCGAATGCCTCCCAAGAGCCTCCTGACTTGCCGAGGGGTAAGCGCAGGGGCAGCGAACACTGCTGCAGCTAAACAGCAAGTCCTCATCGCTGCTTGGCTGCCCCAGGAGATGGTGACTGTGCCAATTACCAGCAAAAGGTGGAAGGAGAGGTTTAGTGGGATAAGGCTTAGTGCAGTGTGGATGCAATAGGCTGGCGTGACCAGCCACGGCAACCCTGACCACTTGCACCTCGTGGGAGTGGCGGCAGCATCCTGGGCCCTTTGCGAGGGATGGCAGGGAGCCGGGAGCTGCCTCCTGACGCCGCGCACACCTACCATCAGATCCCTGTCCGCAGCCCCAGGCTCGGGCACATACCTCAGAGAGGGCTTTGAATTCCTTCCGAAACACTGGTAAAATGATTTTAAATACATTGGTGTGGACAGTGTTATCACCAGCTTCTTCTTCCCCTCTAAAATCAAATGGACTTGTTATATTTTACGGGGACAGTATGCAAAGTAAACAATATTTATCAGGTTTCCCGGATATTACTTAAAACACTGAAATAATATTGTTTTAAGCATGTGACCCAGACCTTAACACACAGTTTTGAAATATGCTTCTTTCTTCTATATTTATTATGCAGAAGAGATCTAAAAATAAATTCAGACACTTGAAATATACTTTAGACCTTTGATGCTCTAAATTGATCCATGTCTAATTTTATCCTAGTTAAGCTGAAAAAGCTATAAATTGAACTCTTTATCTCCAATTTTAATGTTACTCCCTTTTGCAGTTATGTTTTCAGACCAAGATATTGTAAGAATACAATACAAAGTATTGTAAAAATACCAGCTCACTGGCAGACCAGTCTTTCACACCACATATCTGCTTTTCAGACTTCAGAAGCCATTTCTAAGCACTTAGAGACATCTAAAAATGCATTATTTTTCTGAGTATGGATTAGTAAAGAGAGGTTAGGCAGATCTAAATTCACCTTCTGTTACCAAATATAAGAGAAGGGAGCCTTTGAAGCCCAAGAACAGCTAAGAATAACTGTCAGTAAGGAGAGAGTCACATGAGCAGGAAGCAATACTCACGTTGCAGCTTTAGGCAACTATTAAACTGATATAGGAAGCCAGAAAGTTTTCATTTCATCAGCAACACTTAGGTTTACTACCCTACTTAATTGTACTCCTGTGCCTGGGGATCATTTCAGATGAACTGTTTTCTTTTGTTTTAGCACCAGTGATTAAAAATCCTTTCTCAATAAAATCCTGAAATACTCAATACGACATACAGTGGTGTTAAACCTTAGTCATCAGTGAAGTAGTTTAGAAAATGCCCATTGAGGTGTACTGATGCAGGTGAAAATGTTTACAAGGGCTTAGAAACCACAACTAAATCTATTTTCAAATTAGATTAGCTCTCAAATGCACATTAGCATTTGCTCCCAGATCTTCAGGACAGCTTGAAAAGTTGTGTGTCAGGAGTTTTTTGGAATGTGGCCATCAGCTCCACTGTGAGAGTGGTTAGGTGTTGAGTGAGCGCTTCTGGAAGTGCTTCCCAGTCATGTCTCAGGGCTGAGTCCGGGAGAGCATGACCTACTTTAAAAATGTGGCCCACTGCATAGGGAGAACAGAAAATATGGTGACTGTCAAGCAGCACGTGTAAACATCAAGCAATACATCTTTACATACAGTACTGTAAACATTCACTGCTCTGGCAGTCATTATATTGGAATGGGTTCATAATGGAAATAATACATTGAGGAAATCATTCTATCATCTGCCTGGATGTTGGTGAATTGTGTCCAACAGGCATCCACTGACAGAGAACAAGTAACTGTTGTGGACTTGAGGACATACGCATTTTTGACATTAAGCTTTTCCAGTGTGTTTAGATATTTGAGAGGACACAGTTTTACTTGTCACATTGTGCTGACATGACAGATACCTGCACTCATGCCACACAGCTTGTGCAGGCATGTAGTCCTTAAAAGAAGCTGCAGCTTTTGGCTCTGATCAATAGTACGTGCATCTTCACACATTACTTTTGTTTAAGATCTTGGCTGAGAGTCCAACCTTTGGGTCACTGACTTGATACTGCACAGAAGATATTTGCCTATATGTGGTAACACCAGTTTTTCTTACAAACATATCAGTGTGTTAAGTGCACATTTCATTTTAATATTCCATATTTTCATATGTGCATCTCAGTGGATGGCATCATATATCACCTGTGTAGGCCGACTTGCAATGGCTCCACTGACCTCTAGTATTTCTCCAGTGCCAGTTCCAAGGAATTTGCTGATGAATATCTGGTCCCTGACATGTACCTCCAGTAGAGGAGATTCTGTGCAATTGGTCACGCTCTGTTGCAGAGCATGTTTCAGACCATGCTTTGGAATAGGTAGCCCCGCTCCTCAAATCTCCCCTGGATTTTGCCTGATGCATTTTTATCTGCAAGAATTAATATCCTCATTGACATAACTTGGGCATCCTTTTCTCTTACTACAACCCAGTTCCATGATGTGTGATATTTCCTCCACCAGTCTATACGGGAATACTCTGTCTAATAACATAAAACTTTCTTAACTACAACTTTCCTTGAAAGCAATGGAGGAACAATCAGGCCTGAGTTGCTCATGCAGAACAGAGATAGCCAAACTATGAGCAATATGCAACACACCTCAAAATGCTGCACACATGGTTCCCATGCAACTAAATGCCTCTTTTTTAAGAAACAGGAGAATTAACATTGCACACATACAAGACAGAAGTCTTCAGCAGCATCCCTTTAGTGTGGTGTTCATCTTGACAGCTGAAAGAAGTGTCACAAGAACATCACCAGAACCAGCTCTGGTCTCACTGTCTGAGATCAGAGGATAGCTTGTGAGATCAAGTCCTTTGTAACAGGCTAAATCCTGCCATGTTAATTCACCTTCTACACAGCCTAGTGGTGGGATGCAGCTCAAGACACCCAAATTTTCTTCACAGCTAACTTGGCCAGGAGCTGGCTGGGTCACCTCACACAAAGCCCTTTACCTCCTCAGACTTCAGTTTCTCCATCTGTGAAATAGGGCTAGGAATTTTTCCTTGTAGTGCTTGAAGATCAGCTGCTGAGAAGAGGTATTTTACTATTATTTAGGTAAAAACATGTAGGACTTTGTGGGAGCTCTGCGCAAATAAAGAGAAGATGAGTACTTCCCCTGAAGTGCCCATCACAGTACATGAATCTCTCTGAGGTACAGAAATGCTACTGTCTCCCTGTGACAGGCATGAAACTGATCACAGCCTACCACGGGTGCTTTGCAGTGAGTGGACTAACATTATTCGTACACTGAAACTACTTACTACAACACCTGAGAGATGCTTGCAAACCTAGCCTCTCATTAGCTTGGATACATTTTACCATGACCTTGCATAGTACTCACCTGGATTTCCTGGTGCACCCAAGCAACACAATCAGCAGAAGTCTCTGAAAATGGAAGAGATAAAAAGAACACTTTTGTTTTTTTCAAATTCTTCAGCTTTCTGGCCATTCACAAGTAGCCAGAAGGCCCTTTTCTAGGAGTGAGGTACTACAGTTATGCCCTGCACACAGCTCTAAAAATGCTATAGCTATAAAATCGCTCTTAGTGAGTCCTAGTTACTTACTTGTGGGAAAAGGAAAACAGTGCTATGTCCCACAGCATGGTAAGCAAAACATATTTCATTTTAAGAGTAGACTACTATAAAAGCAAATACTAAAAATTGCTATATGAAAACCTCAGGGTATTCACCAAAGCATTTTCTGATCTTTTTTTTTTTTTTAATAAAAATGGTTGTGTTTTTTCTTCCTTTTATATATAGAGAGAGGACACTTGTTTCTCAGGATGCCTTCCTGGGGGTAAGTTTTGGGATGGGGTAGAATTTAAAATTAGGCTTATCTATTTATTTATTCTGGCTAGATACATGACTGGCACTTGGTTGCATTGTTTCCTTTTATAGTAAGTAATCAACATTTTTCTTTCTCATACAGCATTTCAATCTTCATTTGGCAGTAGTTTAAACATATCAGTGTTAGCAATTGTAAGCATATCCTGAAATAAACACACTGAAGTGCAAGATACCTCCTGGTCTGCTTTTAATTCCAATTAAAGGTTTAGTAGAAGCTCTCCTAGAACGAAATATAACCTCAAGCAAACTATTTTAATGCTGTAGGGACAAACAAACTCTCAGGCAAAGCTAAACACAGCTCACTGTAAATTACAGGGCAGTCTTTCCCAGAGTATGGAAGGATATAAGCAGACTAAACTGACTTTCTCCACTCTCACAAATGAGGAAAAACACATAGCAGAGAGAGAAGTCACTTGTCTAATCCTGAAATAAAGATCCAAGGTAATGTTATTGTGATTACAGTTGTGGATATTCTTGATAGTACTGCTCTGTTTTATGCCCATCCTTGCAGACAGATCTCAGATGTGCAACCACAGGGGATAGCAAGCTCCCTTATAAAAAGATCTGCCAGAAAAGCCTAGAAAATATTAAAAAATGTGTGAGTGAGGAAAACCCCACTTGTAACTTGTCTAACAGTAGGCCAGGATATGATAGACCTGTAGCCTGACTGAGGTCAAACCTAGGAGAGAAAGCAGACCCTGTAAGGCCATTATTCTGTGTTTTATATAAACAGCTACTCCTATGTCCTGACCTCCAGGCCCAAAAAGATATTCTTGTTTAAGGTCACAAGGAAAACAGAAGTGAATAGAGCCTGGTAGTTTTTGCAGCAGGAACGCCTTAATTACATGGAGACAGACAGATTGCATGCCTGTGGAAACCTAACTCTGCTAGCTAGGCTTGATATAAACTGGCCACCTCCTGAAGAGCTTTCCCATTTAGTATTCATGTACAAGATAGCTAACCAAAGTGAAATCCCCTATATTTCATTAATAGATGTTGTTACTAAAATGAAACTCATTTCCTGGACTCTTTTAAATAAAGCTACCAAAAATAGTTACATACCACTGCCAGAAAGTTAATGCAGTTCAAATTCCCATGAAAAGCATCAGTGTGTGGTATTTTCTTCAGCTGGTGTATAATTACTGCCCAAATGAAATGCTATGTAGCTCACCTAGAGTCCAGGAGCCACTGCCATCATCCATAAAAAGGAGGGTGTATAGCACGTTATTCCTATCTTCACATGGGTGTTGAGAGGAGAATGCTTATAATAATGAAGCAATTGAGGCAATGTTGTACTGTTAGGGTCATTAAATAGATCAAATAGAAAATACGCTCTCTTCTAAAAAAAGTGGCAATGGCTCTGTATCAAGACTAATAAGGTTAACAGGAGTATGTATAGAAATCTGGAGCCTGAAGGCCAAATCTTATGAGATGCTGAGTGGTCTCATCTTACTCAGAGTATTAAGCATTTTTTACTCTCTGTAACTAGCCCCAGTGACTCAATGGAATAACTCACATTACCAGGTCAGAAAGACTGATATTGATTCTCCTTAGCCCTTCGCTAGAAAGAAAAAAAAATAAAATCATGGTTTCTTACATATTTTTAACTGACTCAGGCCCTTAGTTGACAGTTATGGGACACTACTCCTTTAATCGAGAATGTGTCTTCCCATTTGTGTTTCAGTATAAGTCATCTTGGTGTGCTCTGTATGAACCTAAATGGCTCTTAAGAGCTGTTTTCAAAATCAGTAGTTCTGGCTGATTTTATACATTCTAACATCTCTGGTAACTGCAGCAATTTGTTAGTGTGATAGGCTGTGCTATTAGCATTGAATTTCAGTGTCTTTTATGAACTTTGTGTGAGGCTCTAATCTGTGTGTTCCTTTGAAATAGGACAGGATCAATAGTGTTTCAGTTGTGATTTGGTTCTTTTTGTGTGCAAGGTATACTAGAAACTCTCATCCTTAAAAGTATTTCCCTGCAAGACACCACTGTTCACTGTGACAAGGAGCAGGAAACACTGTGGAAACTGGGGGTGGTTAAAGTCAGAAAAATGTTAATTATATGTATAATATATAGCTATATTAGCTGGAGCAATGCTTTTCAACCTCCTTCTGCTTGGAAGCCCCTAAAAATCTGCAAGTGGGTGCAAACCACTTTTCAGAGAAAAAGAAGTTACTTGCTAATGCACTTGTGTTTGGGTTGTCTTTCACAAACCCTTTAGAAGAGTAACTGCTAAGCTACAACATTTGTATAGAGGTTCCTTCTTCAGAAGCTGGGAAATGTCACAGGTTCTTTATGATGTTTTATGTTGAGAACCTCAGTTACTAGGATTTTAACCACTGAAAAGATATTTCTTTCAGCAATAGCATGCTCAAGCACCTGCTCTGTTTGAGCTGTTGCAAAGAAAAAAACATATTGATATCTTCTGACAGTTATTTGGATTTTTCCTGCCTAATTGCTATACAGGTTTAATAATACTAAATTTGATATTTCCTGTCATCGTGGACTGAGATGATTTATTTCCAACAGAGTCATTCTTAATTCTCAGTATTAGCTAGCATGCGTTCTGATGTTCAGTGGTTACATAGCTACAACTTTGCTGAATAGTGTTGTATAATTTGAGCATACTTACTGAACAATTTATATCTTAGAACATTTACTTTTTCATTTTTAAAATATAAGGGGAAATAATGTCAGCTTCTGTCTCCTTTTTTTCTTCCCAACTTTATCTAGTAAAGGTGCTATCTACATTTCATCCCTCTGCATATCTGAAAACAAAGATATAAGTTCTCTCAGAGATAAGTGACACAGATGATAAAGTAGCACCAATGTATAATCATTCCCTACTTAAGGAAGAGCCTTGATCAGTTTGCATCTCTGCTCCTTTGTATTTAGAGGACTAGACTTCCAGGATCATTATCTCGTATTTTGGAGTGATTTTAGACTGCAATACTATTTCTTATTCAAGCACAGGAAGCATCTACATTGTAGGCATTCTTTCTTTCATAAATATTCAGCAAAGATTTATTTCTTGCATACAAATGCCCTGCTCCTCTAAGCTTTGAGAAATTGTGATTCCTTCCCAGGGTGAATCTAAAAAAATATTCTTCCTAGACTGAATTTCCACAGAAGAGCCTCTAGTGATCAGCATTAGTAATCAAGCTTTGTTACTAAAATATTTGGTTATTTTTGTTTAATGAGAACTTTTGAAGTTACACTTGAATGTAATTTTTTCCCTTTTCCTGTATATCCATGTTCCTAGCATTTTTCATTAGCAGTTGTGTCAACATGGCTTAGAGAAACTGAAAGGAAACAAGTTGGAAGGCTTTTAGCATATAGTCACTTTGTCATATAAAGATACTTACACAGATTATTTTTCTAAATGCCTGGTGTGAGTAAGAGAAACATAAATAATTTCTGATGGTCCAAAATCTGCATCTATTAAATCCGCCATTGGGCTCTGTTTGGAAATAGAATATAGTTATTTACTGTCATTTTCAGTAGAAAACAGTATTTCCTATTTAGCTTCTTTAGAAGGCCTTAAAATCATGATTTGATTCTTTTTGTGCACAGGATACATAAGAAACTCTAATCCTTAAAAGTATTACCCTGCAACACAACACTGCGCATGGAAGTTGGAGACTTCTGTGAAGAAATGAGGAGAAAGGAAACAAACTAGCATCACAGATGGGCAATTTTAAAAGAAATGTTACAACATAAAAACATTTTTATGCTCCATAACATAGCCCCACATTTAAAAGTGACTACACAGACTATCCAGCTTTGTGCTGGAACCAGGCTGTCACAGACACTGCCCCAGAATTTCTCCCTACAGGTTGAGTCTACATCAAAACTGTAAGAAGGGATCACCAAACATTTTTCTGCTTTTGAGCATGCACATAAACATGTAGTTTGATATCTTTAAATTTATTACAGAAAGATCATTGTCACTTGTAGTTACTGTGAAGTTTGGGTTTCTATCATAACTTTAGTAGGATGATAACGTGTAACAGAGAGCTCCAAGGCAAAAGGGCAATGGGCTAGATTATTGATTGTAAAATAAAGTGTCCTCATGTGAGCCCAGCTTGTTAGAGCATGGGTTTTGTTCTGACAAAGAACTGGTAGAAGGCTTCTCTTAGTTCCTGATGTAGAGGCTTCAGTGTTGTGTGGAAATGATCTAGGACAGGTACTGAGTGGATATGTGCAAAGTGAGTAGTTGTGTGATCTTTCTTCCCATGGAAACAATCAACTTCATTTAAAGAAGTGGCTCGAGATGAAGTTTAAATCTGAACTTCTCTGGAGAAGTAACTAACCCACAAAACAGCTGAAGAAATAGTCATCTGAAGATTTAAGATAATGGAAGGTAGGTAAATTCTTAGAGGCAGAAAAAATTAGAGAGATGGCACCTTTTAGAAGGTAAATTGTGTTCAGAAAGTCAGTGAGAAAGAAAGAATCCCAAACTTTTTTGTCAGTAGAGATCCTGATCTCGGAGTGCTGAACCCAGATCTGTAAAAATGTTGTTGTTTGATTTACATATTTCTTGAGCCGTGTAATGTGCTATGTGAGTCAGCTGTTGTTTGCCTGGAGAGAGAAAGCAGTGAACTGAAGCACTCCCTTGGTCACACTCCTAGAATGCCTGGGTTGCATACGTGAAGCTTTGGTGTGGGCACCCAGAGCACGGAGTCCTGTTCATCAGCTGGACAGCGAAGGACACCTGGGGAAACTCGGCTCAACCACCCCGTGACGTGGGGAGCCAAGGATTTAGCAGGGGGAGCACAGAACACCCCAGTCCTTGTACCTTTGCAATTTGAGATTGAAAATGCTTTGGGGCAGGGATTACTTCACTGTTTCTGGTAGCACAGTGGGACTCACATCTCAGCTGGAGCCCTCGAGCACCACAACAAAGCAAATAATGACAGTCATCTCCCATAAACCTACTGAACCCCTAAGACTATTTCAAGGAAGGCACCAGGATTATTGGTTCCCTGGTGGGTAACAAGTATAAACTCTCATCACTTATTTTGCTCTCTAATATTTTTAAGCTTATTTTTTCAGTTAACTGCATTTTAGGCAGGTAAATATGCAGAGTGGATTTTTTTTTTTAAGAGTGAATGAGCTAATTCCGTCCTTACCTCTGTTTTAAATGTACTTGGTCAGAAGGAGAAGCTATAAATAATGCAACCTTGCACTTTCTGTCCGTAGGACAGAGAAATGCAAATGACAGTCTAGTTGTACATGCCTGAGTGAGAACTGGAACTGAGCAGACTAGTCCATATTAACATTTTAAGATATTTGAATCAAAGTGATATTATAGGCTTAAATCTAACCAAAGGTGGTCATGGATTTTCATGTTATGCATAATCCCATCTAGCTCTTTAATAATGAGCAAAAAACTTGAAAAATAATCTACAGATACTTTTGCAACAGTGTTAATTTAAAAAACAGGCTCTTTATAAGATATGCATCTTAAGGACTACTGACTGTGAGCAATACAAAGATTAAATTAATTCATTTATAAAAATCATGTTATTTATTTAATTGCTACGTATGGGTTTAGTGGCATGAATGTAAACACATATTTGAAAATCCTACTCATATGGCCTTTTCAGATATGGAGCAAATTGTGGTCAGGCAGACATGTCCCTCAATTACTTTCAGGAAAGGCTGTGGCAACACATTTGACGCTAAAGAAGGACTCAAATGGTCCAATACTTGTATGAGGAGGGAGGACAGATATTGCATAGGCCTTCATGCCTTGCCTTGTAATCTCATTCACTGGGTCTGATCTAGTTGTAAACCTGCCATTAGTTCAGTGCCTGGATGTGCTGGAAATCATCAGTGGGGTCATCGGTCTGACAGTCAAAAATGTTGTTATGGCTGATACTGGCTGAAGAATATGGCTGAATGTATCCCACTGAGTACAAGAGAGTCAACAGCAGGCTCTCACCTGGGATTTACGTGCATTTCCATAGGGTACAACATCTTTCAGTCCTATTTTGTGTGCCTTGCAATTATTCCGTGTATGTACAAAACCAGGCATCCCCTGAAAGACTTTTAAGGGGACTACAAGCTACTCTTTCTACCTAATTACAAGAATGACTTGTAAATAATTATCAGGACTTGTTCACTTCCTAGCAGTTCATCCGTTCAGCTGTATTGATGCTGGATAAGCTCCTCATTTCATTTCTTTTTCAAGGTGTGGCCCTGGATCATGTTTGGCAGTGACCCAATCATTGCCTTGAGGCCAGGGGTCCCTGTCAGTCCTAGGGGTGGCCCCCTAAAAGGACCAGGTTAATCTCCAATATCAGGTAAAATAAGAGACATTTGGGGTTTTTTTTGAGGAAATTACAGATTTGCAGGTTTGGTCTGATTCTCTTCCATGCCATACCTCATTCCTCAGAATATAGCAGAGAATGAGCACTCCAGGAGCCAGTGGTCTGAAATCAGCCAGTTGCAAAGGCAGTTTTTCTCAAACCATAAATTCAAGAGACAGAAGTAGATGTCAGGCTGTTGGGTTCCTCTCATTGACAATTTCCAGTTGTCAGAGTATTTTCTAGCTGTTGTCTGACAAAGAGCTGTTAACTAAATGGCAAACATGATGCCTTTCTGAACTAATTTAAAACTTTCAGTTTTTCTAATGGGTGAGGAATCAAAAAATACATTTTGAAAGCCAAACAAATGTCTCTGTTTTTCATCCAGTAAAGGCTGGAATCTTGCTTTTTGAAGTGTACAAAATAGTAACATATGGTGACATTTTAGCAACATGTCATTTCTACTATTGGTCTTGCAGCATTATTTTATCCCGATTGCTTTTGAGGCACTTGACTTAGGTACTGACAGCCCAGGATGAGCATGAATTCTGTTTCATATTTTGTAACACACAAATAATCTCAAAGAGGAGAAACGCAATGCTGTCTCCATTTTGTGGGGCTGGTAATCCTGCAGATATTTAAAAAAGGCTGCAAGTTATAATTTCTGTTAATATAGAATTACTACTACAGTTCTCATAACATCAGTGGTCTCTAAATTAATGGAAAGATGTAGAAGACTGGTCTGAGGAAACCCAAGTGTGTAGCTAATGTTTCCACAGCCAGTCACTGAGATTAGAGGAAATTCCTGCCTGAGATACTTGGACTATAAAATTTCCCTCTGTAAGAGCTAAGTAGATCATTCTTGTCAAAGAAGCTGGTATTAAGTGAAAAGTGCAAACATATAAGCCTTTCATGTTTTGACATCCTCAGTAGATTATGTTGTTTTCTCATATAATAAAACATTTATAATTAATCACAGGGATTGTTCACAGCACATTTTGTAGTGCCTACGGTTTTTACTGCTGACGTTCATATGACAAAAGTTTTTGACAGCACTTACATTTTTAAAAGGTTTTCTGTGAGTTCTTACCAGAATTTAAAAATAATACATGATGATCAATCCTTCTACTAAATTCTGGAAGAGAAAATATTTAACACTTTTAACTGCATCCTCTGATCAATCAAAGAAAAGTCATAAATATACAGTAGGTGTGAAAAAGACGTCTTTTTAGATCTTCTTCATCACTTTTCTCTTTTACTAGTGTTCAAATTTGCTTCCCAAAGTATAGGCAAACAACACCCTGAACTTCATAAATGTGTGTTTGTGATCATAGCACGAGTTCAAACCTTGCAGAAATAATGTGTTCATTTATAAAAGATAAGGTTCATATCTTTGGTCTACCCACCTTCTGTCTCCAGTCATGTATTCTTGCTTTTCTGTCTTGGCATTTTATCACCTCAAAGTCGCCTTTAACTATGCTGTATTTTCTCCTCCTTTTCTTTCTCCCCTAAGTATTGATTTGGTCCTGGGTGGCTTAGGGTATTGCAGGCCCTGAGGTAACTTCTTGTCTGAGGACAGAATGGGATGAACTGTAAAACGCAGCATAAGCATGCGCTCTTACAGCTCATCGTAAGCCTCTGGTTTGTAAGGCTACCCCATCTTCTCTGCCATCAGTGCACAACATACTAGTAAGTGTGCATGATGCCCTTGCTACAGCCTTGCAGCTACAGTAGCACATGAGTGAATAAGCATGCACATCTTGAATAAAATTTACCGGTGTTCAGGTCCACAAGCCTGCAAGAATATAAACTGAAGTGTAACTTTCTAACAGATGTACTCAAATGTGCTTCCAGATATTTTTTTTCATTTTATATATTGAAATGCAAATGCATAGGGTTTTACTTCAAGTCAACTAAAGGATTAATGATGTTTAATCACACAAGTACATCAGGTAAGTTAAAGTCCAGGAGAGCGACTTTCTTCCCTTTGGTTCCCAGCTGCTAGGAGCATGATATGCACGGGTGCCTCTGAAGTCCTCGGCAGTGCTTTCAGCAGAGCAGGTTCAACCTGATGAGAGTGATGAGTTTCCTGAAAGATAAAATAGCCTGTTGCACTGAAATTCCAGCTAACTGGAGAGCCTTCAAATCACGTTCAAGAAATCCAGGTATAACATGCTCTGTAATCCTTCAGGACCTCATGATCTAACTCCCATAACTGATTCATAGACAACCTTAAAGATTTTTCAGGGCCATGCTAAACTCTGCACGTGCTTATGTAGCAAGTACTTCCTAAGTAACTGCGATATGACAACTTTCATGGCCAGTCGACTAATCTGTCCAACGTTCCCCAAACAACGGGACATCAGGCAGTATTCTAGCACAGATATTACCATGAGCGCCAGCTAATTTAGTTCATTCCAACAACGTAAAGCAGTGATAAAACTTTTTATAAGCCATCTCTTTAGTATTTTGCAAAATACGTCTTGGCCAAAAGGAAGATTCTGAACTTTGTATTCTCTTTTTGTCTCCAGGAAAGTATGTTTCACCTTGAACAATCACACTAATATAGAAAAGACTTCTGTTTGGATTAAAAACCACTGCTTTCTCCCATGTCTATATCCATGTGTTACTTTATGTTTTTAATGGAAAATTAACCTTTCTCTGCCTTTAATGTAAGTGCCATGGGAGTACGTTTTCCCATTCATTCCAATGCAAATTTTATTCTAAATTTCATAATGGAGACAGATATTCCCTAATTTGTCCCTCTGAACCTAACAATATCTGGTACATTACAGAGGAGCAGAGCTGAAGACAGTATGGTCTAACAATAGAGGTCAGGCAAGGCACCACATGCTGTGTAGCAGCAATGTGCTGTAAGAACAATCTGATCTTATATAAATTGTAAACTCCTTTCCCTGAACATAAGGCTTTCTTGAGCATCAAACTGCAGCAAAAAGAAAGTGTTTTCAAGTGTTTTCCTGGGGCAAAAAAAAGTGCCTTTCTTTCATTATTTTGTTCTTCTAGACATTGTCCCAATTTTCTGTTGGGGTAACTGGTACAATGAGAAACAAGTTGAGAAGAGATGCATTAAGCTTGAAATTTCCCCTGCTATGCCACAAAGCCATACATGGTTTGGCAGAAAATAAACAACTTACTTAAATGAGGCTCTAAATCTCTTTTTGATAAAGTCTTTTCATCATTTAATAAAAGTACTACATTATTGTGACTGGGGCAACTATGAAGTTCCCTTACCTCAGCAGTACATCACAGGTTACATTACAATAATACCAGTTTCTGAATACAGTGCTACTGCTGCAATCCTTTCCTGCCCTGGAAGTGTCTTGACCTCTCATTTAGAAAGATGATCTCTTCTCATGATCATTCCTTAGCCTCAGGCTGTCAGCTATATAGCAGTAGAGGTAAGGATGTGTAGCCCTTAAGAAATGGAAGAAGATTGGCATTTAGAAATCAGACAGTAATCTCTTTTAATTACTACCATGATCTACCATGATCTAATAATTCTAACCCAATCTAATTGTCTGCAAGATGACCAATACCTTTTACTTTTTATTTTCAGACATGGTCAGCCATCACTGACTTTTGTCTAACTGTTTACTTAATTGATGTATAATTACTTATACATCTGTATAAAGCTATAAAAGAAGAAAAGAAATAGTAATTAAAATCCATGCATGGAATGTTTTTAATTTTTTCTTCCTCTTCTTATTACGAGTTTTAGAGGGTATATTTCCATGGACTTTCTGAATAGGTCATAAAAATTACAGAGCTTTAAATGATAAAAATAAATGAAATCAAAAGAAAACTTACCACTCTAGTGTTAATAATCTTCCATTTTCTTTTAGAGGAATATGATGCTATAGACATGTTTTGAACTTGATTTTTCTAAGTAGGTAGTCGTGAGTGATTCATGTGAGTAAAGGATAAGTTATCAACCCCCTTGATCGTTTCTTACATACAGTGAAGAAAGTATCATATGCAGACACAGCTTCATTCTTCTGTGTTTTCAAAAGCATGTTTTGCCTTCATTTTACACTTCTAGGAGAAAGAGGACCTAGCTGACGAGTGTTTGTAGAGATCACATAGACCTTAGTAGGCTTTAAAACTGGCTTAATTTTAAGTAGTGTAGACCCAGAGCATGCACACCTTTAAACCAATTTAACCCTTGTTGAAATCTGTTCAGCTTGCCTAAACACAGGATGCTTCCTTTGCACATTACTTACAAGATAATGATTGCTCAAAGGGACTCTGTAATGCATATTCCTCTTTAGACCTTTGAATTTTGATCTCCAAAATGGCTTTGGTAGAACCGTTCTTATGTTACAGCTTATTAAAATACATGAATGCATTGTAATTGAAAGAATACTGAAATTTTGCATGGTTATCCTGCATTTACAAAATATACAACATTCAGCACTAAGTACATGCAGTGCTGTATCCGTATGATCATGATTCATCTTCTGTCTTTCTCAGCTGCTAACTCCTTGCCAAGTTTCACTGCTGGCAGTTTTGGATAGTATAAAGATCTGAAATCAGTATGCGGTTGGCAATAATTACAGAAATAAGTTAAAAGATCCCAGTGCGTTATTTATTTTTAAAGTGTCTGGACAGTTTTCTTTCTCAAGTTAGTAGCACAAATCATCCCTTTTGTGTATTGGGCTAGGCTTGTTTCAGTTGCTGTTTCACAACATCAGTTTCACAACATTGAGGCAAGAGACAAACTAGTCTGCCCTGGCGACAGGCATTGCTATCCATTTACATTTCCTTTAAAATATTGCTGGAAAATTAGGGAGGAGGGTGGTTGCTGCAAAAATACATTTAATATCATTGCCATCGAGCTAGATATGAAACTAATGGTTATCTCTGACTATAATTGCAAGAACTTAATATGAGGCATAATTGATAAATCTGTACGTGACTTCAAATGTCTCGAGCATTTTCTCAGCAAGTATGAGAGATTGCTTGGGTTTTCTCACCCTGCAGGAGGCAGATGGGATAGCACAGGTGATGAACATGGGCTTAGGTGACTGGGACCATATCACTAAGTCAAAACCCCAAAGAAGGGGACTTGCCGCTGGAAAACACATATTCTCTGGCTGTCGTAACTGGCCTGCCAAGGGACTGCCTTTGCCTCTTGGCTTCCCAGAGCAAAAGAAAGCATGCTGTGATTTGCTGCCCATGCTGGTGTCATAGGCCTGGTGCCAGTTGGGCCCGTTTGTAGCTATCAGTACATTTATAACAAGGGCCTGTCCATCCTTTGCAGTGAGCTGTGGAGGCCTTCAGCACCCTGCCACTGCCATGGACAGAAGATTTCCTGTTACTCCTAAACACGCAGGTACAGTGATTTCTTTGTCCACAGACACTAAACTGGATCATTTTCTCATTCTTTTTGTTTACAGAAAGAAACACTAGAAGTCACAAATAGGAACGATGCTGTGGTGACAGTCATCTGTATTGCCTTCTTCAAGGCCTTTGATGTTCCAGTCCCAGATAAATTAATTCTTTTGTGCATCATGTCTTCAGGTCAGTAAGACTTTCATCTACATTTAAATGCATGTAGTCATGGCCTTTATTTACATAGTTCAGCTGTTAGGGAAGAAAGGACACTTCTGATCTTGAAGGTTCTGCCACTGGACTATTAAAACTCTGCACATATGGTTCTTATGTGACTGGCTCATAAAATGCAAGCAGACTCTGTTTCTTACCTCTCTTTACTGGTTATTGTGGTTGGGTAGAAGGAGGTTTAGAAGTGGTTTGGACAGAAACGAGGGTGATGTCTCAGTGTCCCACAGCTCTGTTGCAGGCTGGGCTATGTCCAGCCCTTTTGCCAGTCTGTGTTGGCTCATTTCTCTTCAGAGGGAAGGGATCTGGCTATTTAACACACTCCATGCCAGCACACCCTGCTCTCAGTTGGTTTCAAACCTCACCCTTCAAAATTTCCCCAGTGTGGCAGCCACAGCCTGCCACAGCAGACAGAGCTGGGTATCACCATGTAGGAGGACAGTCCCTCTCTGGAAAGCACATCAAGGTGGGGTGGGTAAGTCTATGCAGAGCTCCAGAAAAATCTCAGGTCCCCCAAGACTCATACCACCAACTTCTCTACTGAAGTCTGCTGGGACTTGGTCACGCCAGGATCTCCTGCAGTTGCTGTCCTTCGCAGACATGCGCCATGAGCACCGATGAGGTTTGCGTTGGGAAGAACTACCTCAGAGCATGAGAATGCTTGTAGGGTCCATCTGACAGAAGGTGACATTAACAGGGTGGGGACAGCAGGGCGTATCTGCATGTAGATAACAATGACTGCGTATGTATATTTGCAATAAACGGGCTGAATTGTCTTATTAGAGCAGTGGTGTGGCTGTACATCAGGACTCTGTCAAGACAGAATGTCGTTTTCAAGGTTATCTGCCATGGCCCCTTGCTTCTGCCTCCCGGGCTAGAAGCTGCTGTCTCCTCTGCTGTGCCAGTAGCTGTTGCTGGGGCTGCTCTTTAAACTGGATGTGCTTATGATCTGACTCAGTAAATAGCAAGCAAACCAAAAAAGTGGCCTTTAAAAAAGGTTCTAATTCACCAGGGGGGGAAACATACCTCGGGATAGCTGACAAGGTCGTTATTGACAATGTCATTTGCCACTCACCAGTTGCAAGGACGGCTGAGATGTACAGGAACAAGCTGCTGAACCAACACAGTTTACAGCAAAATTTGAAGGCAAATGCCATGTTGTCATCTACAGTATTTCAGCAGCTGATCTGCGGGCAGCTCAGCTGTCCATGCACGGAAAGCAGTGTCCTGAGCTGCTAGCCTCAGCCATGCTGCATCTGCTCAGGAGTCAGCGCTCTTGGCAGAGTTGTTGGGTTTTTGAGCAGGGTCATCGCACAACTTTGGTTTAGACAAGCCATATAAGAAACAGAATAGACACAACTGTGGGGACAGAAACTTTTGGGATGCTGAGACCAAGCTGCTGGGCTCAGAAGTTTGGCAATATCTTGAACAGATCTGCTCCCAACAGATTAGTCGTGTAATGGAAATCCTGTTTGGATGCAGAGATAACCCAGATCAGAGTGCAGGATTTGAGTGTGACACAGCTTGTGATTCAGCAGGCTATAAAAGGAGAATATATGTATTCCTCAGTGCCAGTGTTCAGGGTTTATGCTCCCAAAACTTTCTGGGTTTTATATGGTGAAAAAAATCACTGTGTATAAAATAACACCCATCCTAAAGTAAGAGACTAATAAGAAACATAAGTTTATTTAATTTAAAATGAAGCAATGAAAGAGCTTTCTTCATACACCAACACTTTAGGAAATGTTAAATGTGAACAGTTAGAAATCCATGGCCTATTCCTGCAAATTTTTATTTGTAGCAAGTTCTTCCACATGTATATCTTAATTTCCTGTACTGCATTCTTCTTTAAATATACATTGTCACAAAGCCTGCACACCGTCTTCCCTTCTGAAAGTATTTTAAAGCATCTTTCAGAATTTCCAAAAAGATAAGATTATTGAACTTGAAACTTATTTATTTTATTATATTTCTTGATGTATCAAGTCATGTCAGATGCATGAGATTACAGTTTTTCAGCTGTTCTTCATTTGATGGTACTGTAAGCAGTCACATAAAAGGATGACATACAGTTTTTGTACCAACAAAACTCAGCAGGACCCTTGATTTAACTTCTTAACATATGCCTAATATGTATCTGTTGCTATATACGTAATTTATTTTCAGCACAAAAAAAAAATTGGGGAAAAACACCCAGGACTTTGAATATATCTTCTCAGCATCTTGCTACTTTTCTGTATCTGAAGTGATGATTTCTAGAGTTGTAAAATAACCAAATGAATCTATGCTTAACAAGAACTCCAAAGTACTCATGTTGATACTGTCTGCTTCTGATTTTGTCTTGATTTATGCATATTTCTTCTAGTAAGATACTATTCCGTGAATGAGCTTAGCACGAGACACTGAATAAATACCATTAACTTTCAGTCTAAGCAAAATAATTTTCATAGCTTTGATAAATGTCCATCCTAATTCCACTTTATTGTTGCTCCAGGAACTGTTCATCATCAACTGCTCTGGCAAAACTCAGCAGTATACAGATTGTTCACAGTTGTATAGCAATATATAGAAATGTTTGAAACCCAATATATTTTAAGTGTCCCTAAAGAAAGGCCTTGAACATAAGCACCTCATTTGTTTAAAAAATAATACTTCTACCCAAAGGTTATTACTGTGGTCAGAGTAAAAACTCCCAATGACTTCAAGGAAGCCAAGATTTCTCTTGCCTGTAAGAGCTCTCCAGAATCTTGCAAACGTGACTAGTAACAGACTTGAGCACAGGAATCCATCAGCAGAAGGATTTCCTCCATTCAAAACATGGCTTTCTTTTGAATTCAAAATTAACAATCCAAATGAAAAGTCTGAGGAAAAAAATTCAGCTGAAATCAACGTAAACATTTTGTTCTGATAAGACATTTCATTTCAGGTCTAACTGCTATATGATTAATTTATATACTATAACATGAAATAAATAACTTAAAATGCACAGGAAAAAAAAAAAAACAAACCAACCAGCAGAACAGGACATTTAGACCTTATCAGAATCCTTAAAGGGCTTCTTTACCCAAACAAAACTTAGCCAAATAACTATGTGCCAAACACTGTTTGAGATGTGATTACACTTCCAGGTAAAAACCAGTTCCCTTAACTCTTTCTGCCTGGCTCTATTTAGCAGTAATGCATAGTATATATGTTAAAATGGTAGCTTCAGACTGGATATGCCCCACATAGCATATAACATGGATGTTTGTACTTCTCTTGCTTTGGCTTTTTCCCTGTGACAAAAGAGGTAAGTGTCTTCCCAGTTCTAATAAGGCATTGATAATAAAAAGAGACTGTGGTATCTTACCCATAATCAGATCTTTCTTGCAAGTTAGTAGCCTTTAGAAGTACTGGGCAAAAAAAGGTAAGACAAAGAAAAAGGTTACATATCACAATACTTATGCCGATCTGCAATTTTTGCTCTTTTATCGCAAAGGGACAGATGAGCCAGAATCCAGAAAATGGCTAAGTATCATTTGTAACAGGAACTCACATACTTATTCATCTATAAAACTGGGTTAATGACTGTGACCTATTAATAAAATGCTTCAGCATCTCCTCATACATAATACAAAACTTAGCTAATATAAAAATCTGATTAATTAATCTCCTACTGTAACAGACAGCATACTATAGCAGATCAAGTGTTTCCATTTTTCTGAGATGAAGAATTTTACTAACTTGGCAATTCTGCAAGAGCTCATCCATTTTCGAACTTTTTTTTCAGCTACTACAGGCCAATCCAAATGTAAGATGCATTGCATTCACACCAAGTTTAAAATTGCAGGACTGTTGAAATGTTTGGAAGGGCTCTCTTGGGATTATGTAGTCCAATCTCCTGCTCAAAGCAAGACTATTGCCAGCATTAAATCAGGTCAGTTGTAGTGTTATCTAACTGAGCCGTGGAAACCTCCAAGGATGGAGATGTCACTACATCCCTCAGGTTCCGTGAGAGAGGAAGAATGTTTAATAGAAAGCAATAGCCACCAGCAGCCCACTACCTGATAGCTCAGTGTTAGGACAGTCTTACTGAAAACGTAAGCTAAGCTTATCTCTGTATCTTAAAGGCTGGATGGAAAATAAGGTAGTGTTTCAATACAATAATTTTTATCGCTTCTTGCTCCTTGTTAAATTAGTTGTGTGCTCACACTTTGGCTGATTTATATTCTGCTATAGCACTGTATTTTGGCTGTTAGATGGTTTATTTATCATCTGAACATAAGTTTGGAGTGAATTTTCTGTGGCCTATCTTTGATGGAAGAAGAGAGGCTCTAGATATTTTACAGATGCTTCCAATATTTTTTTGTATGGCAAAAAGTAATTTCTAAGAGATGGAGGCTCTGTTAGGAGTTAACATTGTATAAAAAATACTTTAAAGTACACCAAATAAGACCTATTATTTTGTATTTTTGCAAGCTGATTATGATTACCATGAAATCACTGGTTACATCATTACAAGGTTAGCAGAAATGTGATCCTCAAAGCACATTCATGGCAGGAAAACTTGGAAACCCCATGTGGCTTTGTGGCTGAAACACTGAATTGGGCAGACACAGGTTTTTATTCCCAGCTTTCTACTTGCCCACAGTAGGCAAATAATTTCATCTGTTCCCCATCTGCAAAACGGAGTAAATGGCAATGACCTACTTTATAAAGTAGTTTGAGACTTATTGATGAAAAAAACTAAATGAGAGACTTTGACTGATACTAAATAAAATTTCTTATCTCTGGGAATTACTCAGGAGGGCTCCGAGTCTTCATAAAAGAGGATTGCTCTGATTTAAATATGTTCCTTTAGAAATGGATTCAGTTAAATCATTGCAACTTCTGTGGTACAGACAAGACCAAAGAAAAAGCCTGAAGCAATAAGTACAGGGGAAAGGGAATGTATTTGTAGGTCAAGCAAAGCAGAGCAAAATTATCTGAAGCAAGCACTTCAGTCGCAACCAGTTCTCACTTGCTTTCACCTCCTCCTGTTTTGACTTTGGATCACACTATACAAACGAATGTAATAGCAAACAAGATCCAGCCCTTTTACCTGAAGTTCAACCACAAGTTATTCTGTGCTGCAATAGAAACCATACTTGCCACTTTCAGTAGATCGTGCAGTCACAGAGAACAATTAAAAAGAACTAAGGAACGACCTGTGCCAGACATGGACTTCCTAGTATATTTTAAAGTAGAGATGATTCATTTTGGCAGCAGTCCAAAGCCTGGGGGCGGGGGGAGGAGGGGAACGACGACTTAGCCTGAAGGATAGATGGTGTTGTCGCTGTCATCCTTCCTCATAGTTTTGTCTGGAACAGCTTAAGAGCCTTTTCAGCAGAGCATGCTGAATCAACTCATTCTTGGCCAGCTCAGTTTGCTTTTTGCTGAGCCCAGTGCAGGCAAAGAGGAGGGCGTGACCACCGCAGCCTCTTTATTCTGCAGACTTCCTAGCCCCTTTGTCATGGTTTCTGCTACCTGGACCTAGTGAAAATTGAACCATGTCCATTGTCCAATGTGTCTTGTGATAGGAGTTGTAATTTTTGTGCATGTTCTTGAAGTGCAAAAAAGCTGTGTCAGTCACTATGATGCTGCCACAAACCCCCTTATCTGACTTATGTTATAAAAAAAATTATTTGAGCTTAAAAATATTAATGTGGGGGGTTTGACTGTAACAAGAGGGAATAAGTGACATAGAATGTAACGACCTAGATCAATTAATTAAATCCTGCATGACTTCCTGTTCATTTGTGGAAGAAGCACATGTGTTTGCAGCTAAGAGAGTTAAACATATTCTGCTTTAGATGAGTAAGAATTCCATTAAGAGTATTTTGATGCTTGAATCCAAGAGAAACAGTAGCTACCCAACCTACTATCTTAACCGCAATCAACAGCATTTAGACCAAGAAGCACTGAACAGAGCACTAGATCTCTCTCTTCAAAACATTTGTTGCTGAGGCAAAGAGGAAGCCCAAGCCACAACATGGAAGCCCTGTTATGTCCTTTATCTTTCCACAAGATGTGCCTGTGCCTAGTGACCAGAGCAGATGGTCTCATCCAATTTCACTTCCAGCTTAGGCCATGAGTTTTCTGCGTGATGGTAAGCTGTTTCACTTGTCTGTGCTTTAGGAATTGCTGTAATACAAATAAAGTCTGGATATTCAGAGAATTACAGTGTTAAAGGTGTGGAGCAACCTTAACACTTTACCTTGCAGTGAATGATTTGCTTAAGGACATCTTCATATCAGTATTAATACAATATGCCACACACCTTTCATTAGACACATGGGAGGATGACACACAGTATTTTGATTTACCTTTGCCTCATTGAGATGAACATACCCTTCCTTTTTTAAGAGGTTCTTCTAAACTTGAACTTCTCATAGGGACATGATCCAGAACCCTTGAAGTTGGGATCCGGGCAAGAGATGACTTTAGGCAGATGTTGCCTTCACTGGGCCCGGGGCTATAGCAGGAGTGGTAACAGCATCCTTCCCCTGTCACTGGAGTTGAACCATCTGTACTGTGACTGGTGCTCTTCAAAAGCTTAGAGATTGCAAAGGAGAAGTGGACAGATGTTGTCTCTTCTCTGTAATTTTGGACTATCCTTATATCCTCTTCTAGACCGATGAATGCCAAAATACACAGAAAATCATATGGTAGTCTTGGGTTTACTAGCAAAATTTTCATTCATACTTTCCCATCTTCTGCAGCAAGCCTAGAATGCAAGACATCAGTGGAATTCAGACCTATGACCTTCCAAATATTCACAATGAACCCGCTTTGAAAGCGTCATACACTTCAATCTCAGGACAGCTTTTGTTGTCTTTGGTATGGTACAATTACTAAAATAAAATGGTTGGAATGCCTCTCCATGTACCAACACAGACTACAAACACCCTCATGCAGTTCTGTAACGTGCATCTGATATCAAATCTACTTTTGGTTATGGTTTTAAGCAAATTAATTGACAGGCTTATAAAGCTAGTCTAAGTCTCGGGTATGAATCTTTATTATTCCAAATAGTAGCTATTTATCTCACGCTTTGTTGGGGGCAGGGGAAAAAAGAAACGTTTTCTTTTTATAGCTACAACTTGGGCTTTCATGACATCATCAAAATGCATTGGAATTTAGCTTCTCTTCTTTCAGTACTTTAAAAAAAGAGGGAAGGAGGAAGGAGACAGGAGTTTATGTTACATACCTCCCTAATATGCTGTCATTAGTAATAGTTTTAGAATGAAAAAAAAAGAACCAAAGATAATTTTAAGGGAAAAAAATTACATACAAAGGATTTTGTATTTATTGACTGATTAATGCACATCTTCACATAAGTTAGAGAAATAATCCTGTTTTATTTTAGACATAAGTAAGTTGTTTTAGACCAGTCACATTAGGGGAAATTCTGGATTTTAAAAATAGGATTTTTGTCTTTCTGCAGACATTTCCAATTGGCCACATTCTTCTTTCATTATTTTCTCAAGTGATACTCTTTTGGCACTCTTCAACTTTCTTCAAACACTGGATAATTTAGAACAGTGAAAAGATGAGCTATGATGTTCTTTGATATCTAGACTCTCATACGGTAGTGTATATACTACCCCAAATCCTTCAAAATCTGAAAGAGAAGCTTCTGGTGCACATGTATAGTCCTCTGTAGAGGCATCTATCTGACTGTTGTGTTGAGACTGAAGATTCCCCAAAACAAAGTTGACTTTCAAAATTCTGGGGCAATTTTTGGACGTGTGGAAAAGAACAGGGACTCTACTAGTCAGGGAGACAAGAGAGCTATGTACTGATTAATGATGCAGTGAATAGCAATCTACTCAATTAAAATCTAATTGGCAGGATAAAAGAATAAAGACCTAGCCTGAACTATGAGGCTGTTTTAACATATGAAGAGAAAAGTACCTTTTCTTAGGGTTTAGTGAGTTTAATGTCTGCCTGTAGCTTAACTGACATGGAAAGCTGGGCTTTCCTCATTCTTAAAATAAAATGTTGCTGCAATTATGTGTAAGTGCTTCCACTGAACTAAACCCAAATAAATGTGAGTTCTCTGTGAAAAAGAAGGAATATATATTCTCACAATTCATACTAAACATAGGGGGTTAGAATATGCAAAGGAATTTGGGAATAACTCAGAAAGTTTGGATTTAGGAATTTAAAAATAAGAGGAGATGCTATTTTCTTTATTTAGCTTCTTCACCTTGCTTTTTATTTTCACATTTGGTATCCCTCCACACTTCAAATATACATGATTATGATCCCCAGGGTGAAAGAACTTATTAAAAAGGGGTCTGCAGTAGTTCTTACTGTAGACTGAAAGGTATGTTACTGCCCTGAGAAGCATCCTTTGTTACAGTTAAACAGAGCAAACAAATAGTTATAAACTCAAGACTTCTGTGATTAATATGTAAATGTGTTAATACACATTCTTATTTGGGACAGAAATTAAAAGGAAGATTGTTCTTTTCAACAGAAAGGAGACAGTTCATGCAGCTTTATGATTAAGATGTTAGAGACTACCTAATGAAGTTAATATAATTAAATTAGTGTTATCATTTATAAATAAAATCACCTCCAAATCTTGTGTCTAGAGGACAGGAAACTAAAAGCAGCACCTCAGTACTGTTCATTTGTTAATGAAATTGAAGAGAAAATACTGACATGTATTTTTTAATTCATCTCACTTGCACTATTAGTATTGTGCACAATAAACTTGATTAAGGCACCATCCTTGAAAAGCAGTCACGCAACTCACTGGAAGTGATTTGTGTGGTTATACCTTCAATGGTAAGTGGTCAGTTATGCTCTTGAGACTTGCAAGCCTTTGTTCAAAATCTGAAAAGTTTTGGCTTAAACCACAAAGAAGAAGGAAGATAGGCAATCTGTCAAAATAAATTATGTATCCTACCTTGGCAAGCATTAAATTAATGCCCTCCCCCAAATCCACACAAACATCATCTGCCAAGGTCATTCTTCACTTCTCAAGGCCTTTCATAGTGCAAACATGTAGAGCATGTGAAGTCAGCTTAGTTTTGTACCCTGACAATGTTTTCAGGTTACATCAGCAGGATGAAATTAAATCACCAAAATTGAAATTGCAAAATATAAAACCAATCTATCAAAGCAGCAGCATATATGTTATACATATATTTATAGTATGTACATGTATTTATATTACATGCAAATTAACTTTGCAAATGTCAAAGACAATCAACTAATACAAATCTATTTTCTGTGATTTCAGTATCTAAGAGAAAGAAGGTAAGTATGCAGAAAGGAGGGGATTTATCTACTGATGATTTATTGATAGGTGAAATTCATTAGTCTCTACAAACACCATAAAAAATGTAAATGAACCGGGTGTAGCAAAGAAAGCTATGATATAGAGCAGCAAGAGCCCTATGAACAATAAACCCCGGGAACAGCAAGCAAATTCAAGAAGTAGGTTTATACTGTGGAAGAGAGGGAATATTTTTTGAAATATCTTTTTTTTTTCAGTAAATCAGATCTCAAGAAAGGTAAGAAATTTGTTTTGCAAAGATATCTTTTATTTCATCGTATCTCTTTTGGAGCCAGCTGCTCATGCAAAGTGGCTTTAGAAACAACATTCTCAGGGACTGTCACTGACACACAAGCAGTAAGGTAGAGTTGCACCTACCATAACTGCTGGAGGGAGTAACTTAAATTTAAGAGCTTAGGAAAAAAATGATGTGGCCTTTTCTAAAATGGTGGGTATGATAAAGATCTGACTGTTTGGACATAAAAGATCCCATAACTATTTTTAAGATCTGTGGACTCCCTGACATCATTACAACAAAAAGCTATTTGATTCACTTCTGCCACGGTGCCAGAAAATCGACAGGCTTGGCATAAAGGGATCACATGATGAACTAGGCACTAACGTCGCTGCTGAGCTGTCTTATTCCCTCTGACAGCTGTGAGGGCCTTGGCAGTTCTGCCTGCTGGATTTAGGAAGAGGAACAGCACTGCCACCACTGCTAGCCATCATGAATGAAGGCATACAGACAGTATTACTAGAGGGGCAGGGTGGGAGGAACAGGAATAAAAAGGAGGGAGAGAGTGTGTCAGGCTGGATGCCATTACTGCACCCAGAAATTACTATTCAGATAGGCTCTGGCTCTGGAGAAAGCAAGTAGGGTACTCTGTGGAGGGTGTTCTTGTCAGGTCCTTGCCTGTCTGGTGATTATTTAGGGATATTATTCTGGCTGTTGTCCAGAAGTAGCTGTCAAATTGTGTCACTTTTGTCTGCTCCTCTTCTACAGGATGCTCACAAGGTTTGTGCGGTATGTCCTGGATGTACCGATCACATGAGACTGTTGGTTTGCGGCCCACAGCCATGCTGAGACACATCAACAAGACTTGGCCTTGTTTTTATGTTTGCTGATGGTTGAATGTTTATGCTATTGTCATGTTACTGTCCTCTAGTAACTGCAGTTTATTGTGGGTACTGTACGATTCTGCTGCTGGCAGAAGAAGGACAACTGAGCAGCAGGCAGAGGAAAAGATTAACTGCTGAGTCCTCTTTGGTGGGCCTGAGGAAGTGGTCCTTCTTCCATCCTGACCCTCCATGCTCTCTTTCAGTAGGTTGCTATATGTCCTTATTAACAAAAATAAGAGTGAAACTCTTGCATCTGTTCCCTTGTAGTTTGGAAGTCTATAGCTTTCAGTGGAGAAAAGTTTCCACAGTTTATTAACAGCTGTGCTCATGCCCCATGCCTTTGTTTCACAGAACAGAAGGAATAATAAGCACCAAGACTGAAAGAGATGTAACAGCCAGTGGTAGCAGTAGGGTAGAGGAAAACTAAGCTATTGCTGGTCTCCTGAGTCTGAAATGGTACAGTGGCTTTCCCCAGAGAGGGAACAGGTAGTGGTGCTTACAACAGATGTAACTGCTGATCCGGGTGAGAGCTATATTGTCAATTTAGTAGTCTGCAAGAATATAAGAAAAAGAGCTGACAGTTGCAATAATTTTGGTAGCTCTTCATAAGTGATGTACGAGAAGAGGTTTAACAGGTCTTGCTCACTTCATTACTGTACTTTCTTTGAGCAAGGGTTCACCTGGAAACTGAATTATACTAAATCCCTCAGCCTTGTGTCAGGCCTGAGGTAGGTAAGTATATTTGTTGCCCAGTTACAGTTAGGAAAAATTGAGCATGAAAGAATGGTGACTTATTCGAGCTCAGAAAAATCCACTGTAGCACAGCCAGGAAGAATATCCAAATTAGACATCAAAGTATAGATATTTTAAAGACTACCTGACATCACAAATTGACCTAGTTTTAGTAGTTAATGCAAGATGTACAAACTAGTGACAAAAAAAATCAAGGCAGCAGATAGACTTCTGCTGTACAAGGTCTGTAATCTAGCTTGCTGATTGCTCTGTTTCTTGTCTGTCCTTCATACTTAAATTGCAAACTCTTTGGGAACAGATGACCTTTTTGCTCTGGATCATATGGTGGATAGACCAAAAGGCTCCCCAGTTCGTGAGCAGATGCTACAGGAAAAAAAATTATAACTGTGATGAATGTGACTAGACAGTGCAGGGCTGTTAGAAGAAACATCAGTATTGTTAGTTCTTAAAAAGAAACAGAGAACTGTTATTACGTGCTTTGGAAGAAAAAGGAGGTTTAAGTACAGCTCTTTTCTTATGTAATGTGTCTGACACCTAGCTCAAGATATAATCTTAAGTTTTGTGCATCCAAAATACATTTCTAACAAAAGTTCAGTTCTGTGTGAACTGAAATGTGAGGGAATAAGTCTTTAAACACTTTTCCCATGGAAATCAATGCTGAAATTATTAGGTGAGCCAGTAAGAAACATACTTAAATAACAGTGAGACTAGACATTCCCAGTGTCTGAGCTAAACCTATAGAATTCCCTGTAACAGATTCTGGTTTTACCTGGCTTTCTCTCTCCTGAAAAGTGATATGGCATCCTGATTTTCTGAGATGGAATTTCTTCTAAAAGGCACACCTGTTACGCTATGAAGTAAGAACTGAGCATCAGCAAGATGGCAAAGCATTGCTACAGGCAACAGAGACACCAGCAGATTTTCAGCAGGTCCTAGGAAACAAGAATGACAAGGACCTCAGACTCTATGTCCTCATTTAGTTGCTTGACACAGAGGAGTAAAGAGGAAAGGATTATGCCTTAGGAGCAGATTTGTTCTCCCTTTCTCACAATGGAAAGAATGAAGATCAAGGTGGGCATAAGTCTTTCTACACAGAAGAACAAGACAGGGAGAATCTCGTTTGTATACAGTATTAAAGCACTTTTTACATGTTTAGTCAAGACCAGAAGCTATGGACTGTGTTATCTCTCATACTTATTCTGTTTGTGGATGATGATGCCTAGGTTATGTATTCAGGGGCATGGCAGATTCCTATCTCTAGCATGTTGAAAATTGTTGGTTATTCATGACACTGTTACAGGTTTTGTGCAACAAGGAAACTCCTTGGCTTGCAAAAACTTAGTGTGTTCCCAAACAGAAGTTTCTTTGTGTACAACAGTTGATGTTCCAAATGTTGCACGATGCTAATTTGAGGCCAAAGGCTTCTGTTTCATAACAAACCCTGGGTGCCGCTCCTTATGACTTAGGGGAAACAGGCCCACTGAAAACTGCTGGAAGTCTCAAGTTACCCTCCCAAGCTGTATTTTAGATGGTCTGAGAAATAATCTATGTAAGAGGTAACTGAGTATCTTTCTGAGCTCTTCAGTAAGTTTTATGCTTTTTACAATCAGGTCAACTCACACTGATTGAGTACAAAAGGATTTTTAAGAGCAGATCACAAGAAAACACAGATGTCAGTCAGCACATTCAATTACTGATTTCAGAACTTAGTACTTCTAGCAGGCCCTCTATATTGTGCATAAATTTATGTTGCATACAGGCATTGCATTACCTAGTGTTCTGGAGTGAGGCATGGCAGGTGTTTTCTTGTGTGCTGCTGTGCTGCCCTGCTCAAGGCAGAGTGGAGGAACATCCATTTGAAACAGTAAGGTGAATATAAGGATCACAGGCAAAATGTAATTTATTACGAGTTAGATTTCAGCCAATACTCAGGGCATAAACAGCCCTTATAAGGCATACCATGTATTCTTTAATGACTAAATAGTGAGGTTCTTCCACTTTCTATCTCGTCCGAAAGTAACTCAAAACCTTGACAGTACTGGCCTCACTCAAAAGACAAAGCCGTGCCTTAACGGGGATGGTGACATGTGAATGTGATTTTATGGCAGAGGAGGATGCTTGAAAAGATATAGTAGTGCACTGTTTGTTTGGTTGGGTTTTCTTCCTACTGAAGACCAGAGGATCTTGTGTACCTGCAGGTTACACTGCCAACAACTGGTAATAATTTGAGTTCATTTCAGCCATCTGCTTCAGAATTTACATGAAACTAATCTCATGCTGCTTCTATGAAGCACGTGCTTTGCTCTGTTCTTCCCTGCATTTAGTAACATCCTCACTTTGACAATAAGGCTTGGTTTAGGAATATTCCCGAAAACTGTCCCTAATTTATTGTAAAGGCTGTAAACAAGCAATGGATCGTATCTTTATGAAATTCAGAATTAATTTATCTGTACATTTAAATGTACATCCCTGAGTTGTACATTACAAGAGGATATTTAGATCACCTTCTTATCCCAAAGGTACCCTACATACAAGATGACACCGAACACAACTGACTTTCTCACAGCATCCTTCACTGAAAAACCTTTGTAAGGGTAGTTACAGAGTGGCATCTTGACAGACCACCTAAGCGATTCACTTAGGGTGACCTTAAGGCCACGCGCATACTGATACTATTCTGCAATTAAATGGAGTACAACCAGCCTCCTCTGGCTTTTCCTTTTGCAAGTCTAGAGGGAAAGGCCTCTTCTACTCTGCTCGGCACATCCTTCAGTGAAGACTCTACATTTAGGTCAGCATCTGATTCCATATGTAAGGCAAGAAAGAATCTGCTTCTGTTAGGAGGTACTTCTCACTCAACTAGTGCTTCAGATCAAAGCAGTGATCCCAGCCAAGTGACCATAGTAACAATCGATTGTCGAGATGCTTAGTTAGTGTTAGGCTTGGGGGATACAGAGCAAATTCTGAGGAACAAGCCTAAGATATTCAGCTAAAGAAAAGTGCCTTGAACTCTGCGACTTCTACTGTACCCAAAACAACACCGTCCTGAAAACAACCTGGTACGTATAGCGACATTTAGTTTTCCTTTCCTCATCTCAGATTAAATCGGCATTCAAACAGGCAGGCTTGTTTAACGGCAGCAAACCAGCACCTTTCTGACAGCGACGTACGCCCTTCTGCTCTTGCAAAACTGTAAGTCCCTTCTCCGCAGCTCGGAGGCTGAAAGCAGAACCACCCAATTGCGGTGGAGTGGAAATCTAGACCAAGAGCAGATTTCGCTTGGACCTCCCCAAGGTTCTGGTCATGTGATGCCTCCTGCCTTTCTCCTCTCTCCCAGTCTCTGGGGAAGCAGCCGCAGCGGTAGGTACCTGTGGCAGGCTATCATCTAAACTAGATGCGCGTACTTTCGCACATACGGGAACGGGTGTGCTCCGACGAGACATTAACGCTTCCAAGCAGTTGCAGACATGGAGAAGCGTCTGAGGACGGGCGAAGCGGCGCCTGCCCACTGAGGGCAGCGCGGGGAAGGACGCCTGAAGGCTGCGAGCGAGGATGTGCACTGAATTTCGTACTAAGCCCAGCGAGGAATGAGCAGGTAAGCTCGGTCGCAGCAGCCATTTCCCGGCGGCTCGCCGCAGGGCAGCAAGGCACCGCGGGCGCTCTACTCCCCCCTCGCCCCTCGGCCGGCCCCGGGGGAGGCCGCCGCCTGGGGGAGGTTTTCGGGGTGCTGGGGAGCGGGGGCAGGCGGACGGGGTGCTGCGAGCTGCGGCGCGGCGCCGCCCGGAGCCGGCCCGAGTTTCGGGAAGGGCTTCCCCGCGCCTCAGCTCCTCACAGGGGGGCGGCGGCTGCCGGGGCCGCCGGAGCCCCCGCCGCTCTCCCACACGTGGGAAGGGCCGCGTGGGGGCGGGGACGTCCTCGCCGCCCGGCGCCTCCACCGGCTCCCGGGCGCGGCGCGGCGCGGCGCGGCCCGACCTGCCTGCCTGCCTGTCTCTGTCTCTGTCGTCCGTCCGTCCGTCCGTCCGTCCGCGGGCAGCCCGACCCGGGCCAGGCCCTGCCGCTGACGGGCGGGCACGGAGCGCGCGGCGGCGGGCGCGGCTCCCTCCCACCGCCAACACCTGCGCGGGGGCGGGCGGGGCGGGGCGCCGCGCGGTCCCGCCCCGCTGCACCTACAGGCGGCCGCCCCGCCCCGCGTCGCCCGCCGCCGCCAATCCGCACCCGTCTCCCGCCCCCCTCCCTACGCCGTTTGCGTAGGCAGCGCTGTTTCCGCAGCGGGTCGGAGCGCTGGCTCCCCCCGATCCTCGGGAGCCCGATGTGACCCGCCAGAGAAAATGGCGGCGGCGGCGGGGAATCGCACCTCGTCGTCGGGATTATCTTCGGGCAGCGGCGCCGAGGCGGCCGCCGCCGCCGCCTGCGGGAGCCTGAAGGGCGGCGGGGTCGCGGGGAGCGTCGCCGGGAGCGGCGGGGGGCTCCCGCGGGAGGCGGGCGGCGGCAGCAGCCGGGAGCAGCGCTCTGACTGGAGACGGAAGCAGCTGCGCAAAGTGCGGAGCGTGGAGCTGGACCGGCTGCCCGAGGCGCCCCTCTTCCTCGCCGCCGCCCCGGCCGCCGCCGCCGCCTCCTCCTCCTCCTCCTCCTCCTCCTCCTCGCCGGAGCCCCCCGAGACGCTGCTGCTCCACTACCTGCCCGGGCCGCCCCGCTCCAGCCCCGCCAGCCCGGCTGCCTCCCCCAGCCGCTGCGCCGAGCTCCCGGAGCCGCTGCCGGCGGGGAGCCCGGCGGGGACCGACCCCGCCGCGGAGCGGAGGATGGAGCCGTCCCCCCCCGCGAGGTGAGGGGGCGCCGGGGAGGGTGGGTGGGCGGGCGGGTTGTCGTGGGCAGGGCTCGACCCCGGCCGGCGGCGGGTGACAGCGGCGGCGGCGGCGGCGGGGGCCGTTCCCGCGGGGAGGGCTCGGGGTGTGCTCCGGCGCCCCGTTTCCACCTCGCGGGCGCCCGGCCGCCGCCTGGCCGCGGGCCGGCAGCGGATGCGGGGGGCGGCGGGAGCTGCCCGCGGAGCGCAGGGCCGGGGCGCGGCGGGCAGCCCTCGGCCGCCGCCTTCCCGCGGGGCGCGGGGGCACCTGGTGCGTGGGTGAGGGCTGCCCCGCCGGCCGGCCGGCCGCAGCTGTCAGCGGCGCGGGGCTGCGCGGGGCCCGGCAGCCGGCGCCGGCGGAGCGGGTCGGGCTGCGGGGGAGCCGAGGCGTGGGGGTGGGGGGGTGGCGTGTGTGCTTGCGGGGCGTGCTTTTGTGTTTAACTTCTGCCGGAGCCCCGGGGGGCTTTGGAGCGTGAGGTCGGGGTGGCGGCGGGGGCCGGATGTGTCAGCCATTGGGGCTCGGGGCGAGCCGAGCCCAGCCCAGCCCGTTGGCTCTGCCCGCAGCTCCGCCGTGCCGGGGCAGGGCGCGGGCTGCGCCGTCTGCTGCAGGCGGCGGCGGCGGCGGCGGTGGCGGTTCTCCTTCGGGTGCTCGCCGAGCACCTGACGGCTGCCTGCGCTGCCCTAGCAGTTTGCTGCACAAAACTGAGTGATTTTTGCTTGTTTAAAAGGACTGCTCCGCGGTCTAATTCCAGTTCGCGGCATCGTGGTATTGCAGAACTGATTTCTTTAATCCTTGGTAAGGGGGGCAAGAGGTTTGCGAACATCAGTGTCCTCTCCCTGTTTCCAGGAGGAAGTGATTTTGCGGCGGTTTAGTCTAGGCGATACCTTTCAGTGGTTTCATTTAGTGCCCTGGTGTTCGTAGCTCGTACTTGCCTTCCGTGTGTATTATTTGATAAGTCCATTTTCTTGAAGTTTTATAAAACGGCCCATATTTTGCCTGTTTGACATGTGTAGATGTATTCAGGGTGAAAGCGAACTCATGTCCGTGGTGAAGCAGTTAAGTACTTCGGAGCACATTTCAGCTTTAACGTGCTTTTGCTAGGTCTAACTCTTAGGTATGTGTGTGGGAAGGCACTGCGGTAGTGACGGTGTAATTTTAAAGTGAAGCTGACAAATTCATATGGATTTCTTGTAAGGTTTTATATGATGTGGACTGTGTAGTTTAAGGACTTAGTGTTAGCATCCACGGACCTATTTCAATGCTGCCTTACAGTTTGTCTGGCTAATTATTTAAATCTAACAAGAAATCTAGTTCCAGTTTGGACACATGACTTGTGTATTCTTTTCAGTTGGTCTTGCATTGGTTAAACCTGAAGGATATTTTTTAAAAGTTGACTTATCTTGGGACTACTGTAATAAGAACTGTTTTCTTGACCAAAGTCCTGTTCATATGAATTCACATGGATTTTGGTCTTTTTCTAGGGCAGTGTAAAAATACTTGATACAGTGTGGTTATAACAGGTAAGAAATGCCTCTGTACTTACAGAAGGATTAGTGGGAAATCTGAAGTGTCTGGGGAGGTGGGAATAATTATGAATTTTAGCGAGTAACTTGTCTTTTTATGACTCTTAGCACCATCTTTGTCTCTATCAAGTAATGAAATTATAAGGTACTGTATATTGTATCTCATTACTGATTGTAACCAGTTTCATGGCTTTGAAGGAAAATAATCAGCGTTGGAACACATTTAAAACAACTCAGAGTGTCATGGTGATAGCAAGTGGGAGTTAGGCTGATATTAGGGGTCCAGGAAGGTCAATATATGTTGCATCAATAGTGAAACATTGGGTCCATCCTTGCTAGTCAGTCCCACAGCAGCAGTGACAGAGCAGCTGTGGATTTTTTTCCTTTGACATGGACGGTTTTGCTTACTTTTAAGTACCTGCATTTGGACAAGTCAGTGTTTTGAGTGTGTGTACAAGTTAAAACCCTTCTCCTAAATGCTCTGACATTTGACTAGGAATGTTAACAAATCACAGAAAATACTAAATGCCAAGTGCTTTTCTCTTTAGTATTTTGGTGAGATAATCTTCTTTGAATTTATCATAATTTGAATTTATCATAAGCAGAGTTGAAAATACATGGCAACGTTACTAGTGATTGTTCTTCAGAAATATCCTATAAATGCTCATGCAGAGTATCTCAGTAATTCTGTATGTCATGTTACCAGTAAACAGATGTTAGACAACATACTAGTTTGTCAGACCGTATCAAGAATTTAAAACATCCCTTTGCCTTTTTTGTAATATCAATTGACTTGTTCTAGCCGAAGGAGGGAGGTTAATTTGTATGTAACAGCGTATTACACATCAAATTTGTGCATGCAGCTGTTGCCCAGGCATTTATTAAGGGGCAAACTGAAGGGCATAATCAAAATAATGTATTATGTGGAGGTTTTCTAGTCTGTTTTTAAAAACAGTAGTTGTACTTTCCTGTAAGGATCTGCTGTTAGTTAAAAGATACTGTGCTTGCTCCAAAGTCCCCCTATCAGTCTCTTTGGTATTACAGTTACTTTGTTTTTAAATAGATTTTTTGTTTCTGTTTATGCTGGGAGACCTGCATGAGCCTCAGAGTGAAGCTGAGAAGGGAAATTGACTCTGTTGTTAACTCCTAAATGTAAATATTACCTTTTTTCTCCAAGCTCTCAAACATTCTGCTTGTTGTGGCCATACAGCAAATATATTCACTAAAAGCTGTGAATGTTGTAAGGTATCACTAAAAGCTGTGAATGTTGTAAGGTATCTTTTTGTATCACTGTAAGAGAAGGGATTTGTTTTACTAGGAAATGCAGCTTCAACATAAAGCACTTCAGACCTCTGATCCCATATCTGTACTGAGAGTATATTGATTTGGTTTATGTAAAGAGATCCCAACAGTGAGTTCAGTGATAACTGTAGTATGATTTTTTGTAACTTGAGGGAAATCCATGAAGGCAAAATGCACCTTCTTTGTAACCTTGACAATGTTCTTTTAAAATATTCAGGCCCTTTAAGTGATGTTTATTGGTGTCTGCAATTGATGTAGGTGGCTTATTACATCCCCAAGTACAGAATTAGTTATACTGCCGTAACCATGTTCTTATAAAAATGAAAAGCAGGAAATGCCACAATTCATCTCCTCTGCATACAGTAACCACGTACTGTGTGTCTTGAGTGAAAATTAAGTGTTTGAATTTGAAAATGTATATGCTAGATATGGCAGGCTTTTCACATAGTTCAGCTGCAAGACAACCTTTGTAGATATTTATACTGTTTTTTCTGCAGTTGCTGTTTGATGCCTGCTAGAGACACTGAAGACACACTGTGAAACTGAAGTTTTGACTATATGTACAAGTAAAAGCTTGTCAATTTTAGCTCTGCTTATCAATTTGTGGCACCTTTGATGACTTTGAAAGGAGGGCATGAATGCTTTAACAGAGCACTGGACTAGGCAGTGGCATAGGAACAGCGAGAGAGCACGTACGGTGAAAGCATAGTGTGGCCAAGGTTTGACTTGCTCTTTTTTTTTCTTTTTTTACTGAAATAATGATAATTTTCTCTGTTCCTGTTGTCAAAATGTAGCTAGGGTAAAAAACATACCTTATTATTGACCTTGGCTATTCTTAGCTAAGGTAAAATATAATTTAATATGTTTTAACCAAGTCCATAATGCTGGGTATTTTTAACTGGCTGCTTAAATAAGCCACCAAATTTTCTACTTCCAGTTTGAGCTGGACGGATACTACTGTGAGAGAAAATTCACTTCCTACCTCTTCTGTGCTCTGTGGCTTGAGAGTACTTCTGGAAGAGGGTCACCCTCTACTGTGTCTGATTTTTATCACTCTTAGTTATTGCAAGTGGTAGGGTTCTGCTTAAATGGTCTGATGTGGTATGGCAGTTTCTTTGTTCCTATGCAAAGTAAATAGATTGTAACTAACTAATCTGGAGCTCTCTGTCCCATTGGATTTAGTGATACTAAAGGTTCAGTCTCCACTGAGTAGAGTCTAAGTACTACTACTGCTCAGTGTGATACCTGTATGTAGACATGTGCAATTGTGCCTCACCCAAAGGTCAAATATGCAGAGCACAAGATTTGAAGATCAGTTTTTCCTTCTGTATGATGGATTTGAACTTCATGAGGTCTTTTAGTGTGCTAAGTCATTTGTTGTTTTTTTAAGTTGGAGTAAAGGTAATGGTGCAGCTCTGCAACAGTTTATCCTGGTGCAGGAGAGGATGAGATGGGAGTGGAAACAAGCAGGTGGGAGTGCAGTGACTGTGGGAATGCTTCTGTTGGCTTTTGCTGTCTTCCAGTATTGGTGAAACTTGGCTTAAGCTTGTTTAAAATAGCAATTATAGGTTGCCATGTAGCTGTTGTTTAAACAAACTTGTAAAGCTAGTTTTCAGCAGCAGTGGTGATAAGAGAGCGGATCTGGTTTAAGTTCTGAGTTTCTAATGCTTATCTTGGTGTTCTTGGAGGATTCTCTGCAAAGACCCAAGGGTCGTCTTATTTTACTTTTTATCTGCTCTGCTCTCACTTAAAACTCTAGAATTACAGTTCATTCTTTTGCTTGAGGCAAAGTGGACAGAAAGCCTTTACAAGGGCTTCATTACTTGTCTCTGGGTGACTAGGAGAATGTAGTTAAGTGGAAAGTTGCTTTCTGTTGCTTCCCTCCCTTTTTATCTTTACCCGGAGGCTGAGTGTGTTGCAGGATGCTTCCAATTTCCTGTCTCTCCACACTGCAGAACTGGAGAATCTTGCTTGGTAGTGAATAAATAGTCTTGATTATTTTTTTTTCCTATAAAATATGTTTGGGGTTGTTTTGTGTTTTGGGGTTTTTTGTTTGTTTCTTGGTTTGTGGATTTTTTGGGTTGTTTTTTGGTTTGGTTGTTTTTGGTTTTTTGTTGGGGTGGTGGCTTTTTGTTTTTGTTTTGCTTTTTTTGTTTGGCTGGGGTTTTTTGGTTGTGGGGTTGTTGGGTTTTTTTCAAGATTAGTTTTGTTGGATCTTGCCTGAAAAATGTCCTGAAAAACAGCAGTTCTATTTACTTGATACTTAAGAGTCATTTGAAATTGGGAATTGTTTACCTTCTGTCTGGAAACTGAAGAAATAATTTTCAAATTGTCTTAATAAAAGCTGATAGAGCCATCGCTCCCTCTCAATTTTGCTCAGAAATGTCCAATTTTTTGATAGGGCTTAGCACCTGATGACTAAGGATTTGAAGGTGTTTGCAAAAAAATTTTTTTTTTCTTTAAACTTAGAATGTCATTGAGTATTCCTGTTCCTCTGCTATGGGATTAAACTGGAATTCAAGTCAGTCTACTTTTGTTTCACACTGTCTTCATAGATTTCTTTTGTGTCCCTGAATTGTAAACTGCTCACATAATTCATGGAAACATAACATAATACTGCTTGTTCTCATCTCTCTTGTCCTAGTAGTCTAATTTGTAGTGGAATGGCTGCTAATATACTTATTACACTGGGTGACTTCAATTCTTCCCTAGTATTTCTCATCAGTAAGATTTCACACTACTGTTGATACTGCAGCTCCTTGTAACTTACCCAGGGGCACTGTGGAAGGTGGGAGTGCTGGAAAAATGAGTTGTGTCTGCTAGATCACACTGATACCTGACCACATCTGACATCTTGTTTTCTGAGCTCTTTTCCATCCTCTGCTTGAGGATCAACGAAGTCATCTTGCTTTTGAGCAAACTGGAATGAGTCTTTGCTTAGTTGTCATCAATAAAGATCAGGTCCTTTTATGAGCTGGTAGTAAACCCTCAAAAGGTATGCAACGAATAGTCCTTGTTTTGACCCACAGATATGCATTTCATTTCACTACTTATTTCTCTCAAATAACTTTCTTACACCCTGAGGATTTTTTGTATGTCCTCCATGACCATCATGCTTGTACTTTCAGGATTGGTACTTTCAGATACTGAAAGGGCTTGGTATAAACATTTTAAGTGTTGAAGGAAAAAAAATGTAATTTGTGATAATACCAAATTGAGAAACAATTGTTTTTTAAACAAATTCAGTATTACCTCCCATTCTACTGCCAATAAATGCCTGCAGAATTTTATTTTAGTAATTCTTTGTTTCTTTAAAAGGGAAGCTTCAAAGCTTAGTGGATAGTAGGGCCTCCCCATTACCTTTGGTTAATATTTAACTGTTCTGCATCTAGAGACGCATACAAAATGCAAATACCTGACATGCGTGGTGACACTTGCAGTGACCTCCAGTTTGCAGTTCATGTAGAGGTTATCGAGCTTGGCAGATTAATACACTCTAGCAGGCAAGTGTTTGTTTATTGTCATTGTTAAGACAATATTCTGATTGCTTTGAGTTATGACAGTACCTTAATTTCTGGTTGCTGATTATGTACTTCGATAATTCATGTGTAGTCAGTGACAGTTTCCTCAGTTTATCAATATTTCACTTTTTTTTTTTTTACTACTTCAATGTTTTTAGACTGCAGAGTTGCCAGGTATGATACTAATACTCCTTTCAATTTTTTTCTCTTGTTGCAAGTTTTAACTTTACCACCAGAAATGTAATCAGTATCTTAAATGTCCTCATAAAATACATCTGAAATGTTTGTTATTTCACTAAAGTAAATGCCTCTATGGATGCCTAGTCTATGACTAAAGACTTGTTTGCTTGATATAAGAAAATATTGCAGTTGTGACTAGCATGGAAGCTCACTGAAACAGTGCTAATATGTTCTTAAAAATTTGGAAAGGATCTCCCACATTAAGGATCTGTATGGTTTATTAATTTTATTGGATTATTCATATAAATAAAACATAAGTGATGGCATCTGTAGTTGTGTAAAGTTCTTAGGCAGTTCAGACTCGAAATGGAAATGTGAACAGCTGGTTTTTAAATGGAGTGGAGCTGGAGGGAGTTGCTCTTAAAACTATATTAATATGCATAAGTTTATTTTTAAAAACTTATTTCAATGATGTCTGCCTATCGTTCCGGAAGATGAGCTCTTCTGTAAATATAGAAGAGACATAAATTTTTTTGGTTTTCAACTATAATTTGTGCATTTATTTGTAATGAACAGCTCGATACAGTAGGTTTCCTGATCTCTGCAGGCATATCGGATGCCCCAGCCTGTAGGAAGCACTGGGGCACCTGGGTTTCTGTTAGGTTTTCCATGGTAAGTGTGGAAACTAGTTCTATATTGTCCAGCAAATGCAGCCAGGCTCTTCGCTGCCTGCCCTGCAGTGGTGGCTACTGGCTTCTGGCAAGGTCACTGTAACCAGCAGAACTATTTTTCTCATTGAACCCCCAAGGTTAGGGCCAGGATCTCCTGCACTGATGTGTTGTGTTCCACATGGCCTTGTTCACACCTTCTTCAAACATTTTCCTAAAATTAACTGAGAGTTCCAGTTTCTTCCCCTGTCAAGAATTTACTGAGTTGCAACTGTATGTTTCTTATACCTCCCAGAGGCTTTTGGGAGGAAGAGCAGGGGTATGTAGGGAAGAGGTCTTAAAGACATGCAGATTGTTCTCTGTATTTGTTTTAAGCCAGTATTACAGGAAGAGGGAGGAGAAGGACCGCCCTCCCCACCCACCCCTGGCCTTCTGTACAAGAAGGCATGGAATGAAACTCCTTAAGCCATGCAGATCTCTGGCAGAGAGCAATGCGGATAGTCTTCAGGGTTGTAATTTTAGAAGTGCATTATGCCAAACTGATACAGAAAAGATTGGATCACTGACTGATCTATTTGGTTTCTCTCACTGTGAAGACTGACATACAGACTGTCACTCAGACTGCCTTTTTTGTGGGAAGAAGGCAGATAATCCCCATCAGGGAACTGAGTAATAAAATATTTTGGATTAAACTAAGATGTCTTCCATCTGTGCAAAGCTGTAAGGTGCTTTCAAGTGAGGATGTGTTCAGTATTGTAAACCAACATACTCTGATACCCTCAGCAAGCTGAGTGAGGAGAAATATTAACAACTGGCACAGCATTTGGCTTAGGTGATACAGGGCAATTTAGGATTGTTGCAGTGGTTACAGTGGTGTAATGCCTGACCATTCATTGCTCTTGGCTTCTGCTGCAGGTCAGCATGCCTCCATTCAGAATGGTTACTGTTGTCATTGATTTCAGCTATATTGTTGGTAGTGAAGGATTCAATTCTAAAAAGAAAGCTTTTTCCTTGTATTGGTACTTCAAAGCCAGATGGGTCCAAGTGACTCTTGGGAATGGAAAACATGGGGGAAAGGGCTAGAAAGCAGCAGATCAGTAAAATAAACAAATGTTAAGTGTTTCATTGTACCTGGGGTGCTCATCATTTCAGCCCAAAAGAAATCCTCAGGCCAAGCTTTTTTCTATCCACAAAAGAACAGAAGTCAGGGTTTGCACAGTGCACTCCTAAACTGTCCTACAAATTCTGTTTTTCTTCTACAGTGGAAGCTGGGCTTCCCTTTCTGAAGGAAAAAAAAATATAATTGTTGGAAGACTTTGAGCTGAAAGTTGCCCTGTGAGGTGTCCATGAGAAAGGTCTTGATGACATCCGTGGTGGGTTGACCCTGGTGCCCACCAAAGCTGCTCTATCACTGCCCTCCTCAACTGGACAGGGGAGAGAAAATGTAACGAGGGGCTCATAGGTTGAAATAAGGACAGGGAGAGATCATTCAACCAATTACTGTCATGGGCAAAACAGACTTGACTTGGGGAAAATTAACTTAATTTATTGCCAATCAAACCAGAGCAGGGTAATGAGAAATAAAACACCTTCCTCCCACCCCTCCCTTCTTCCCGGGCACAGATTCACTTCCGAATTCTCTACCTCCTCCCCTCAGTGGTGCAGGGGGATGGGGAATGGGGGTTGTGGTCAGTTCATCACACGTTGTCTCTGCCACTGCTTCCTCTTCAGGGGGAGAACTTGTCATACTCTTCCCCTGCTCCAGCATGGGGTCTCTCCCACGGGGGACAGTCCTCCATGAACTTCTCCAGCATGAGTCCTTCCCAGAGGCTGCAGTTCTTCACTAACTGCTCAAGCATGGGTCCCTTCCATGGGCTGCAGTCCTTCAGGCACAGACTGCTCCAGCGTGGGTCCCCTGCAGGGTCGCAAGTCCTGCCAGAAAACCTGCTCCAGCGTGGACTCCTCTCTCCACAGGACCGCAGGTCCTGCCAGGAACCTGCTCCAGAGCAGGCTTCCTATGGGGTCACAGCCTCCTTTGGGCACCACCTGCTCCGGTGTGGATATCTGCTGCACCGTGGACCTCCCTGGGCTGCAGGGGGACAGCCTGCCTCACCACGGTCTTCCCCACGGGCTGCAGGGGAATCTCTGCTCCAGTGCCTGCAGCACCTCCTCCCCCTCCTTCTTCACTGACCTTGGTGTCTGCAGGGTTGTTTCTCTCACATGTTCTCACTCCTCTCTCCAGCTGCAGTTTCTGGTGCCGCAGCAACTTTTTTTCCCTTCTTAAATATGTTATCCCAGAGGCACTACCACCATCGCTGCTGATCTCGGCCTTGGCCAGTGGCAGGTCCGTCTTGGAGCCGTCTGACATTGGCTCTGTTGGGCATGGGGGAAGCTTCTAGCAGCTTCTCACAGAAGCCACCCCTGTAGCTCCTCTGCTACCAAAATCTTGCCATGCAAACCCAATACAACATCTCATTCAAACATCTACTCTCTGTACCAAATACATCAGTGTCAGTAACTTTCCTTGGCTGCTGCTCTTGGGATACTCTATATAACATCACAAACCTTTGTGAAAACTCTAGCATTTCTCAGAAAGGTACAGTCTTTAACCAAATCTTTCCCGTATTTTCTCTAATTAAGGATATTAAACTAAAGAAACTGTTTAATGTTCATCTTTCTAAATTCATTCGGAGTATAATTATACTTGGTCTTGAAACTACATTATTTACATTGAAAATTTTGAAGTATAGATTAGCTCTTTAGAAAGTTATGTGTATATATGGTAAGAGGAACAGTGCTACTATATCTTCAGTTTTGTCTTTTAAGCATGTGGTTGAGTTCCAGCATGTTCAGGTATGATGATAAACCATCTCATCCTGGTAAATATGCTGAAGTATATAATTCCCCTTAGTACCTCAGCAGAAAATTAGTATGCTCTCCTGTTTGCTTGTTCTGACCTGCTCTAAGCTGCATGTTTGTGGCAGTATTTTACAGTTCTGCCACCAGTGAGCATGCCCAGCAAAGCCAAGTGGGGAAGGACAACTGTTTTGGCATTTTGAAATCACCTATGTATGAATTACATTCCTGTTTTTTAAAATTGACTGCACATGGGAATATAGGTCCAGTGCCAGGGCAGGCCACTTGTAGACCCTGGGAATCAAGATTGCAGGGCAGAGCACAGCGAGAACTTCTAGGCTTTTGGCTTGCTTTCAGCCCAGAGGGTAGACTGCCGAGGAGCTAGCAAGGGGAACTAGTAGGAAATCTGCCAGCTTCTACCACATAGACAAAGTTCCATAGGAGCTTCATCAAAATGGGTCTCTGAAGTTTTCTGAATAGACAAGTAATTTTTTTATTATTATTATTCAAAGTATCTCTTTCCAGGCAGCAGCTTAGCTGTATGCAGAATTATTTCCACTGTCTTTAAAGTACTTGCATGTGCATAAGTAGTTGAGACCTAAATAACCATACATAGCTGGGACTTAAACAAAAATACAGTTTTAATCTTGTGAGTGAGCCTGTAGTAAAATGCTTATGCAATGGTGGAGCCTCATGGGTTTTATTGGTATTCTTTGTGAGCAAGTGTTCACTTATGTGTATCTATTCTATTTGTGGTATTGGTGCCTTAGGCTGAAATAAAGCAAGGTTTATCATCAAGTAGGTGAAACTTCTCTAATCTGTGTTTCATTCAAAATGTGAATCCCAATTCAGAGGAAAATCAGGACCCAAATTACCACTATGCCCACCTTGGAGTTACACGTGACTCTTGCAGTGTTCCAAGTGAAGCTTCTCTGCTTGTCAGCTCTGTCAATCTAATGGCAGCAGGGCGATCCTAGCATAAAACCTGTTTGTATTCACAATGACTAGGTAAGTGCTGTGCATCTTGTGGCCCTCAGCTACGTAAAACTTGGTATGGGACTCATAAGGTTAGCAAGGTGGACTGTCTTCTGATGCTTCAGGCAACAGATGCCTATAGAGCTTGGGGAAAAAGAAAGATGCAAGATCTGGTAGTGTAGTTTGTGTTACAAACTGCAAGACCTCCTGGTTCTAACAGAATCTTGACATACAAATGTATTTCAATTTACGTATGTGTAGGACTCTTAGGTTGATTCTGCCTAGGCCATGCTGATTTGTGAAATATCTAAAAATGGTAAGTTTCTGCCATGATTAAAATGCCATTCAAAGGATGTAACAGTGAAAGTTGTCAAAAGTAAGAAAAATATGATTGTTTTTCCTTTTTTCTTTTTTTTTTTCTTTAATATACTTAGGAGCTTTTGAACTATGAATAGCTATACTTAAGGAGCCATAAGATTTTGAAAAAATACTCAGTTTGCTTCTTCTGGCTTATTGGGAAATAATTCAGCTCTGTTACAATTAATGTTTGTAAGGGAGAGACTACGGAACAAATTTACCTTCTCTGGTTACCATTGGTACAAAATGAACATTAAGTTTCTCTGATTGTAGAGCCAAAAGGGGCTACACATCTCCCTGATTTAGACAACTAGTCAGTAGGTAAACTGGATTGGAACAAAGCCAATGCAGCATTTTCAGATCTGTGAAATGTCATCTGTGCAAAAGGGCTCTGCTGGTTATACTAGTTGAGACCAGCTGTGCTCTGTCTCCCCTCTGTGGGGAGAACAAAGCTTGCGTTAGAGGAGCTGGTACCTTGACAAGGACAGGCTCTTTTTTCCACTAAGTATTTTCAGTTAATCTCTGGGGGAGAAGACACCATTGCCTCCAGATTTCAAAACACTTCCTTGTGCAGCAAACACGATGACAAATAAATTTATGATTTGATGGAGGCACAAAGCAGGCCTATGGATTTTGCCCTAAAGAAATTTTAACTTTTTTTTTTCTTGCTTGAAACCACCAATAATTAGTGCATAAGCATAAATGCAGTCTAGGTTTTCATTGTAGTTATAATTGGGTAAGGTTTTGGCATTTGTCAGCAACAGGCTATCCAATCTTTCTTCAGCTTTCTTTACAATCACTTTTGGAAAATAAAAAATACTATGTAGAACTTGCTCTTTTCCTTCTTCCCTAAGTTCTCTTTAGAGACCCAACATCTCACTTTCTCTCCTGAAGGCCCAATGTCTGCTTCATTGCGTTTCTGAGCCTTATTGTGACAAGGTCTGCATTTTGATACCTAAAAGGAAATGGGAAATGAGACAATATGGGTCTAGCACTGTTACTCCCTTTCCATGTTCAAATAAATGGCATGTTTTTATAACTGGGAGGGGATAAAGCTGGCTCTCACAAGGGAAGTGGTTAGTGTAGCTGGTTCTTACCACGGCGACTTTTGATAAGGATTTTTTAGACTGTATACTTATTTGCAGTCATTAAAATAATCTATACTTAAAGGGTTTAAGATGTTTAACTCTTTCAGTTTAACTACATTAGTCCTTCAGAAACTGCAAATGGGCAGTCAGGGTATAAGAATTGAGAACTGTGCTATTCTGTCTTTGTAGAGCAGTTTGCTTCTAGCTTTGTGTAGATGTGTGGCTGGCTGGCTAATGCTTGACCCAGATGTATTAAGCAAGTGGCTGGGAAGGCTGTCTGCTGAAAGTGTTGACCTACCCTGTCTGCAGTGTTTGAAGAGATACAGTTTGGGTCCTGCATCTGAATGTTCACGTAGTATTTGTTGTTAGAAATATGACTGAAGCTGACTATGCAAATGCCTTTAGGTCTCCAGGACAGGATTATGTGACAGTGTGTTCTTTGCTGGTCCTGTGCAATCTGAGCTGAAGTCAGCCTTGTTCCAGCTCCATTTCAAGTGCACGTCTTCCTTCTGATGTCTGCATGGACTTGTGGCTCCGTCACCCTAGTCACAGATCGCCTGTCAGTTTACTGTAGCAGTTAATTCAATGGGTGACATCAGTCTTCAGCTTCTAGTTCACAGCCAGGTCACTTCCAGTACCTAGTATAAGATTAACTTGTTGAGAAAAGTATTTCCATAAAGAGTCCATTAGTAAGACACAAGGGCATGACTGCTTTCACACATAGGCTCTCTCCTACCTATAGTTCCACCAGTATTTCCTGGAAACAAGTTTTTTTTTCTGGTCTTTTATATATGTGATGTAGTTTCATAGTTACTTAAAAAGCACTTACACATGTGTTTAAAGTGAGACTGCTTTCTCAGTTTACTGTCCCATCTTTGAGAGGCTGCTACTGCGATACAAGCCCTCATGGTAAGAAGTAAAATGAGTCTGACATGTTTAATGATCACAGATGTTTGCTTAATCTTTGAATATTGTATTAAAATTTAGTAAGGAACTTATCAGAGTGTTAAAGCAAATGCTTTTTACATCCCCTTTTCTTAGACATTGTCTTCTAAAGGTCTTTCAGAATAGTATGCTTTTCGTTGACCTTAAAATCAGCAAATGTGTTTCAGTGATGGTAGTTAAACTTGTAAGACATCTGATCACGCATTGATCTGCCACAAGATTCCTTTTGTAATCTCTTAATATGTGGCAATGCCATTAAACTAGAGCACCTTCCAGAGTTGTAAGAGGAGTGGATTTTTTCCCCACTTTTTTCATTCTTTCGAAGTAAAACTTACATGGTGTAGCAAAGTAGAGAAAATTAAATTGGATTATCAATTTGTAATAATCAGAGAAATTCTGGGATAGATTCTTACTATGTCATGTTAACACAAGTTGTTTTTAACTAAGGCTGAAAGTCTGTTCAGAGGAGTCATAACACAGCAAGGTGGTCACAAATGGGACTATTAACTAGTACAGCTGCCTTGCTGGTCAGACTGCTTGGCAATCACCTGTTTAATTTGTTGCTGCTTTATCCTTTTATATACTGAAGCACAACTGATGAGTAAAAGCTTTCTTCGTGGCACCTCAGGGAACTACTTCAGATTCAGTTGTTATTGATTTCCTCTGGGTGAAACATATTTCTTCTGTAACACGGGGGATAATTCTCCTTTCTTAAGTTGGTTCAGTGAAACGTTGCACTCTTATTTCCCACATTTTTATGACTATTTCTTTTACTGCTTCAAGTCACAGTCCTAGTTTGTGTTTTGTGTTTCTTATCTTTAAAAGTGTTGCATTAAAAAAACAAAACAAAAACAAACAACAAAACCAACAACCCACTCTGCTTTAGGTTACTACTGATTTTTATATAGATTCTGATTTTAAATCCTCGAAGCGATTGTGGAAGTGTGGACAACATGCAACTTAATGAGATTTCACTTACGACTTTCTGCAAAGAAACCCTGTGAAACTTCTGGAGGAAAGCTTTATAAGGCAGATTTGACAATTTGATCTTTCCAAATAAGAATGAGTGTTCTTGAAGATAATTAGCTCTTCACTTTCATTTCACTTAATTTTGAGTAGGACAGTTTTGGCTGCTTGCAAATACATGAAGTCAGTTTAAAAATTGTAGATTGATCTAATGAGTCTAGTACAAAGAGTGAGCAACTAATAGCTTGCTTCAAAAGGAAGGAAAAAAAAATAAAGCCACAAGGATAAACAGTCTTTTGAGCTGTGCAAGTTTAGATTTTTACAATGTGAAGATACTTTAACCTAACTGAGCGTACAGAGAATTACAGAAATTGGTTCAAACAGAAATGAGTTGTGCTTCATCAAATCCAAAATTCAAAAAAGGATTAGGTGAGTTGGGCCTCACCTGTGCCTTAAGTACATGCTGGTTCTTGAATAGGATCACAAAACATACCAGAACTTCTAGTTAGCAATTTCTTCATGTTTTTTGTATCCAGTTGCATTCTTGTTCATTGTAGTCTCATTTTCCTTGTGATTAGGCTTTTTTTTTTTCCAAAGTAACTGTCATATCCCTTATTGAGTGTTTTTTTTATATTGGAGTTTTAAAACATATTCTTGTCTTCTGTTGCTGCTTTCTAGATTGATATACTTCTGTCTGAATGTTCATACAAAAACCCCGACTTGAGTTACTCAAATTCTTTTAAAATTTTAATTAATAGTTCTGAATTTCTCTTGTCGGTATTTGATTTATGTGTTTTCTGGAGATGAATGCATCTTCTGTTCTTCTTTACTGTGCCCTCTTTGATTAGAATTGCTTATGCAGAAAGTGAAGGTTGGATTTTAAATACAGCTGAAATATAGAATTAGTTACTTAAATGTGAAGCCTAAATTTGGTAACAGTTTTGGGAGGCTTGGCATTTCTTTAGAAAACCAAATTGCTCCTGTAGATACTTCCATATGAATTGGAAAGCTTTTGTAATGGGAAGGCAAAGAGGGGAACCATCCAGAACAGCAGTCACTGGTAGTCTTTCACCTTCTTCAGAAATGTAATGCTCTCTTTTTCTTAAGCTGGCAGTGGGAACAAATTAACAGAAGAGTAATTTATCAGCCAGTTTGCTCAAAGTGATGTGGTGTATTCTGACATTTTTAGGATTGAGTGCACAATATTAAACATTATTTGCATTATTAGTTTGAAGTTGGAAGTGGTTAAGAATCTTCTGAGAATAATGCCAGAATTTTAGTTTTCTTAAAATACATAACTTGCTTGAGGTGCTTTTTGTTCAATGTTTCTGAAGAGAGACTAGCTGGCTTTTATCCACCAATTTTGAAAACCAATAAAGCTTTTTAAGGTTGTCATTTTAATGGACCAGAATTTGTTGTTGCATGAAGAAACTATGAGATGGTTTTGAACAGAAATACAAGATTCAGTCAGTGTTAGTTTAACCTTCCCTTAGACCACTGAAATAAAATTAACTGGAAGAGCTCCGGAAACCAGATTAAGACACAATTGAAAGCACAGATTTACTTAGTGCCTTTCTTACTTTAGGGTACCATGGTGCTCAAAACTACTGGAGAATTTTCATGAGAAACTGGTAATAATTTGGAGTAAAAACTTACTGCAGGAAGGTATGCATTAGTTTCAGAAATTCCTGTTAAAACAGCAGTGCAGACAGAGTCTCTCGGTGAATTTAATGCTGTGAAGTGACTGAGGAACTCTCTTACAGCTTAGTCCCAGAGTGAAATGCCAACACTTGCAAATGATCAGGCTTTTGGACCTTTTGTAAGAAAATTGTTTCTCAGCCAGCCTCAGAACTTATAGTCTGTGTTGGTAGGGATTTGTGTCTGACAGTGGGATGTGGAGAGGAAAAGAGACAGGTTTTAACTTTACTGGAACTCGGGAGCTGGTTCAATGTTGTCATTTATGGCCTTTATGGCATTTATGGCATTTATTCTTCTGGGTTTGCCTTCATTGTACGCATATGTTTCAAGTATTCTGCATTTGTTGTTCTTTGGGAGTTAACAGTAGGGTGAAAGTTAAGGAAAAAATATTTCTGTAATTTAGGTTCTGTACTAGGTTTTGGGAGGTGGGTTTCTGATTTTGGCTTTTTTCCTGAAAGCACAGACACCCAAGGAATGCTAATTTAAATAAAGCTGTTCTTGTAGGTGCAAAATTATATAGATGGCTTTTAAACATAAGATTAAAAAATAAAGTGCATATTCTTCTTTAATTACACCAATATCTAGGTCTAATACTGTTGTCTAAAACCCCTTAAATTTATGAAATATTTTTGAACAGTGTCTGCTACCAAGGAAGTCCTGCAAAATACTTTTATTATTTTCTGTGATATTTTCTTAAGGTTTTAAAATCAGCAAAATTGTAGAATTATGCAGTTTGCTTTCATTGCAGATGCACAAATCTTAACCTGCAGATTGGTATGAAATCTTCTGTCAGATAACCATTTACACTGCATTTCATACGTGAGTTAGAAAGGTGTCCTAGATACACTGGCATAAAAACACTACACAGGATTTTCTATAAAGTGAGAAAACTGGAAGCCGCTTTTAAAGAGTAATGGTTTAAAAAGGTGGGAAACAAATATAGAAGTTATAATTTAAACTTGTTCCACAAATTCAATCTAGTATTTACTCCTTTTTTTAATCTTTGAAATGCTTTATTCCCAATAAAAGGGGAAGAAAATTGAAGCAGATCTCTCTTGCTCCCAGACAGCAACATGGTCAGTGTTGGGAAAATTTTGCACCAAGCAGAAGTAAGGATGCCTTTCAGGCCTGTTGCGTAGGTTGGTTTCACAAGTGAAATATGGCCCAGTAGTGCAGTTCCAGCTCATGAGAATGAGGAAAAGTGTAATAATTATGATAGTATGATGTAATTGCCTCTATCAGTAATTACTATACAAAAATGCCTAAATAGTCTCAAAGGATCATTGTCATGTCTGATTTTAAGCACTTCATGGAAAAACAGTGCTTCAGTCTTTTGTCTCAATTTATTTCATTGCCTATTAATAAGTAAGCAGTTTACCAGCAAACTTGGGCACATACCTCTGGCACAAGTGACAGTTATCAGATATATGAATACATGGAATAAAGTGTAAGGCAAGAATATATAAGTTGGTTTGGGGTTGTTTGGGGGTGTTTTTGAGGCAGGGGGGATATAGATATTGGAGTGATTTCTTTTAACGTTCTCTGATATTGTTTCAAGACTTTTTTGTTTGCATTTTTTTCTTCTAGATTTAGTGTTAATTGCTTGCTTGCTTGCTTAGATAGGATTGCTTGATTGATTTGTGGGGCTGCAATTAATACCAGCATAGTTCTAATGTCTTTTGATCTGATGGCAAGTTAACACTATGTTTCAGTATGTTTTGCACTAGAAGTGTTGCTTTTAATGATCAAATCAATTTGTGAAGCACTGCAGGGGTATACAGTGGAATATCATCTTGTTTGCTTGTAGTAACTGGAGAACACATGAAACCAGGAAAAGATTAAGACAAGGATGACTGTTCCTCCCCCACACCAGCACTCCACCCTCCCACCCCCCCAACCCCCCAGCCACTAGTGGCACTTGTGAATTGTGTTAAATTAGACATAGACCTTTTTTGCTTATTCTCATACATTTGAATTCTACTGCCCTTCATAAGGGAGAAAAACTACAGATAATTTGATTGAGTAAACTAAAATAAAACTCCAGATAACTAACTTGCTTCACCATTGATCATAATTTTTGTTGGCAACACTTACATGCATAGGTTAGATTTCATGCTCTGCTTTCTTAACAGCAAGAACATTGCTTGTACGCTAATGCTGTTACATAGATATGAACACCTTGCTTTGCTTATTGGGTTCTGGACTGAGGAGAGAGTATGGTATACTATCCTATGGATAAGAGATACCCATATCCTGTGGATATGCAAGTAGCTCTCAATGCACTGTGAAGCTGGAGCTGCTATGTTGCAGATGGAATAGCCAGCTGCTATTTACGTAGTAACATCTCCTAAATTAGGTAGTGTTTTCTTTACTGTACCACTTTCAACTAGATGTATTTATTATATGTAAATGACACAAGATTTCTTTTGCTGTAAAGAGAATAATTTTATAAGAAATATTTGCATTTTGTGAACTGTAAAACAACTCTCCCTAATTAAAAAAAAAGGCAGATCTGAGTTTGTTGCTCCTAGATGAACTTTTAAAAATACTACTGTAAAAGTCTTCTGAGATAAATTGCAGATAACAAGTGCCTTGTACTTCCTTTTTAGCTTACCTCATGCAGCTGTATCTTTAGCGGATGGTGAGTTTGCTGTGGACTTGATTCGAAATAACCAAACGCTTACTGCAAAGAACAGTCCCAGTGAGTGTATTCTGTAGCGCAAGAAAAAAGTCTGATCTCTAGCAAAATGCTTCCTGTTGCATTCTGAATGGCTCTGTCATAGTAAATTGTTCATTACTTAAGTCGTCTAAGGGGAAGCTGAATTGTGATGGATCGTATAGTACAGTAAAATTCAGTTCTGTGCTGATCATATCTACTAAGTTTATTTTATTACTACGTACTTTAAATTCAGTCAACTGTGTACTGTGCTGTTCATAACAATTCAGTGCAAAAGTAATGCAAGACTGTTTGTCACAGACGTTTTGTCTCCCTTTTTATAATTGTTGAAACAAATAGCTGTATTTCTACATTGCCCAAGCATTTTGATTTTTTGAATGTAATGATCTGTAGGAAAGAAATAGCTTCATAAAACATGCTCAGATGTTAGAACCACACTTGAAACTAACTTCTGTTTTCCAGATTTCTGCCTCCCATGAACTGAGTTTCAGAGAGATTTTTGTGTGCTGCAACAGGAGAGAGAAGGATTTTTTTTCTTAGCGAGATAAGAGAAACTGAAAGCATGCAGACTCCTGTAAAATGTTTTTTCATTCCCATTTCTGCAAGGGGAGGAGTCCTTATGAAGCCTTCTTTAACTTCCATTAGCAACTACCTTTTTCTTCATGCCATCTATGTTAAGTCAAATATAACTTTAATGCATGTATTGAAATTTCTGTCCTTTTTGTATTTATTTTTCAGAGAGAGCATGAAAATGCATCTTTCTTGACTAATGCCTGGTCTTGTTCTGTCTAGGCCTCGGGAAGAGATTGCCTTTTTGTTGTTGATGCCTCCAGGAATTTGAGGGGTTTAGGTTTTGTTTATCTGTAATTCAGCTGCCAGCTTTCCTTCATAGCTGAGGTACCACTTTTACTGTGCTAATGAAACATTACCAGCGTCGAGGTACAGTAATCTGTTCCTGTCTGCCTGTTAGAGATTGAAAAAGTGACAGTCGTTTTGTTAGTTTTGCAAAGCAGGAAATTACAGACTTTTTGTCAGAAACTTCAATACCCAGAGCAGGAAGAACTGCTGAGATCCCTAAGAACATGTTCCAAGATACAAACACACAGTGTTTCTGTTTTAGCTTCACTGTTTGTGAGGAAACTGATGTAACTGAACACTTTTTTTATAGTTTGTAGTAATTGATAATTGTCTCCTGATTTGTTGAGGTATGACTTACAAGTCATTTTTTAACACAAGCCGTGGTTCAATCGGACCTTATTTCTGAGACTTCATTGCTAGTATAGTTAGCCCAGGGAAAGCCTTCGTGAAATGGAACTTGCCTGCCTTCCTCTCCTCTTCTGGGCAGTATGTACGTGGTAATGCTGACAGATCTGTTTGTTGAATGTCTGCTTGCATTGACAGCTTCTTTTAGTGTTTGATTACAACTTTTTTCAACTTGCCTCAGGATTTTAAAAGAAAGCAGGGACCTCAAGGGGGTGTGTGGGGGGTGTTTTTATGGGAGTTCTTTTTTAAGTTACTATATTCCTAGGCCTTCAATTTTTCTGTTTTCTAACAGTGGGTTTTGTTCCCTGACCTACATTTGTACACAAAGGTGGCACATAAATTGATATAAACAATGTGCATTTACCTCTAACATGTATCTCATGTAACCTTCTGTACTACAATTAATTACAGCTGTCATCTTGCCTTTTTTTTTTTAGTATTACGGTGTGCTGAGTAAACATGATTATTTCTTTTTCCCTGAGGTCAGCTCAACTTCTTTTAAACATCTCAGGTCGTTTCACATGACATGCCTTTGATTTCTAGAGTGCAGTCTACATACAAACAAGCAGATGAAAACTTACAGCAGATCAAAAATCAGTTGGGCAAATTAATGTGGCGGCATCCTCCTCCCATTCCTCCGTGAAGCCACACATTGCTGGTGAACATGGGGAAGAATCTAGGGGTAGGAGTTCCTTCGTGGTTGTTCCTGTAGTTTTACCACAGCATGCATAGGTAGTTGCTGCTTGACGTAGCATACTGGGCTAGGTGGACTTCTGGTTTGGTCTTATAAAGGTGCTTTTATGGGGAGATCATGTGGAGTGATAGACTATGCAGCTGGGAGCCTTGTCAATGCACAATCTACAGTTGCCTGTAAGCTCTATTCTTACATTTACCTTTGAGTCATACTGCCATGCCTCCTTTCTGTCCTGAAAACGTAGCTTTTTCTTCCTACCATAAATAGGAAACAAAGGAAGTAGTTAGTTTTTGGGAGTAACCTCTTGAAGAGAAAAACAAAAGAAAGTAGTATTAATTGTTTTCAGAGTGTTAAGCTTTCCAATACATCTAATCTCGTGGGTGCAGGTCATAACCCCTGCTACCTTGCTCAGTAAATTCAGGCTGAAGGAGAATAGACTTCAGATTTTGGGGGCTGTAGTTCCTACTTCTGCAGCTTCATTTTAATAATAAAACTTTCTTCATCCTATGAAACTGTAGTTTCCAGTGTGGTAGATTCCAGTGCTGCATGTAGGGCATCTTGTCTACTGGAATAAATCTATATTACAGTGCATGTGTACTGTGAAAATGGAAGACCTTACTATTATGTCTTAAAAGACTGACTGAAGCTTGTTCATCAGAAATGCCATCCTGTCTGTTTTCCTGGGAAATTATTGCAGGACCATGTTATGAATTGGATTGGAGATCAAAATCAAATCTAGTTCACAGTTTTCCATTTTTTCTTCTCCAACTTCGAGTTTCAAAATGTGTGGTATTTGGGGTTTGGTTGTTTTTTTTTAAGTCAGATCCACATCAGTAGGGAGGAACAGAAATGAATAATCGAGGTGGGGAGTAGGAACTCCTCAAACTGACATTGCTGCTAGGAAGATGGTATATGGAACTGTTTCAACAGGTTACTTACCCAAGTTAGGACAACTTTTGGCCCCTTCTTCCTCTGTAGTGGCATATATAGCTGTTTATTCAGAGCCTAGGTATTTAAATTACCTAATGTGTTTCTAGGCTTGTTACCGCTCTAGTTCTAATGTTAGTACTTGATCTAAGAGTATTCTAGCAGCAAATTCAAGATCCTACTTGCATATAAGTATTTTATGGTTTCTTTGCTGTTTGATTTTTTTTTTTTAATACTCAGTGTATTTTTTCATGCTTAAAAGCATCTTGTTCTATAAAACTTAAGTGTTTATGGCTGAAATTTAGATCCATAACCAAACTGAAAAACTTGAAGTACCCACAGCAGCACTAGCTTGGCTTTTCTTTGATGGATATGGAATGGCAGATGGGGAAGTGGTAAGAAATGAAATCTGAATGTCTTGCATTACTGAGTTTGCTTTTAGATTAATACTCTGAAAAACTGTTTCAACTTTTTTGCATTTCTTTCCTCATAAATTTTGAAGGCTGCTTAGTAAAGAAATAAAAAACTTGCAATTTTTACTTTTTCTGTGTTGTCCCATGGAAAAAATTTTCAGTAATATCGCTGAATGTCCAGTTTTACAAATGTTCCACATGACTTTCAGTTTGATAGCATTCTCTGGGATTCAGTTCAGCTTTTTTTAAAGACCACATTATAATGCTAAAATAACAATATCTCTGTCACATACTGCTAGTGGATTGAAAGGGTTTAGAACCTTGTTGCAGCCTGCTGTGAGCTGATTTATGTTGCAAAAAAATATGCAGTACTTCTGATTTTTCTGTTTTATGATCTAGTTCAACTCTGGCCTATAGATTAGACTTTACATGTCCAATTTCCCTTTTGTTGTATGAGTATATCCTTTAGTTGGAATATTAAAAATAAAATTGTCAACTTTACTTGTGTTTTTGAGTTAAAATTCAACATTGCTATGTAATTGATTCTGTGTTTTCTGGTGAGCTAACTAGGGAAAATGTTGCATCTTGTGTTTATGTATGACAGGTTTTAAAAGATTAATTACACAGCGTTTTTTCTTAATAGCCTAACATTAGTATTTCTTGATAAATTGAACTTTAGGAAGTTGAATTTAAAAGTTGCCATCAGGAAGTAGTTATTTTGGACTGAACTGCATTGAAACCACAGCTTTCAACTGAGGCCTCAGTTTGAAATCTGCTGCTTTCGTGTAGTAGCTAGCTCTACGCTTGACAATATATCATCTCTAGCTGTGCTTCTTCCCTGAAAAGGGGAGCACAGCAGTCTTCATGAGTCTAAATGCCTGTCACACACTGCTGTAACTGCATTTTCTCATTAATACTTGAATTAAATTTTAAGGATGGCATTTTACAGTAGCACGGACTTCTAGTCTAACTGCATGTTTGCACATTCCACCCAATGCTGAATTTTGTGTTACATCGGTTGCACTAACCGTGTTGGGTGGTAAGTTGAAAACTGGTCTGCTCTAGGAGACAAGGGCTGCAATGTTGTTGTATCCGTCTAGAGCAGGTAAGCGTGGCTGTAAGCAAGACTACATTTTCCTACCTTTTGTCTTTGCAGTGTTGATTGTGAATTAATTGCATTGAAACTATCTGAAATCCAACATTGCTGAGGGACAGTGTTAAAGCTTAATACATAGGCAGGTACTGGTAATAGATAAAACACCTCTGTGCATTAAAACAGTATTCGCGTTCAAGTTTTCTTGTAGGGAAGGATACATGAGATATGCTTGCAGCAACATCCAAAGCTCTTCTGTCTTGGTTTTGAAACTTGACAGAACTACAGAAATACTGTTCTGCACATAGGGCTTTGTGAGTAGGCTCTCTGCTTAACATGTGGATTTTTAAAATGTTTAATGTATTGGCAGCAACCAAATTTAAGATTAAGTACATTCATTTTATGATCCCTTCATAAATGAGACACTCATACCAGGGACTGACACAGTTTACATGCTTTTCTCATAGAGCTTTAACTTGCCCTGCAAGACCTTTCTTCAAAAAAACCAAAAACAAACAAACAGAATAAATAAATTACAAGGACAGTGCTAATAACCTGTGAAACTGAAAATTAAAGCTCCAATACTTCTTCACTTTACAAAAACAAAATCATGTAGGGATAATTGAATAAAATCTCTGCTATTCAGGACTGAAGTTTCTCTTGAGCTGTTTTAAATAAAATGCAAAAATGTTTTCAATTCCACTGCTGCCTGAATCATACTCACCAATTCCTAATAGTGATTGTTCTTGCTGATCAGGCGGTGGTGATAGTGACAACTAGGAAGTAGGGGAATATAAGCAAAATATTTGTAATCAGGCTTTCACTTATTTCAAATGGCTTCGGAATGGTAGCACTTGGGCATATTATTTTTTTAGGGAGGCGTGCTGAGAAATGTAGAAAAACAATAGTTGTTACAAGGAAGTGCTTTCACTTGAGTATGTTGTTGGCAGTGGACTTCTGTGCTAAAGATTTCAAGGGTCAAATAAATGAATGAAATGCATTCACATAAGTTATACTATTTGTCTCCAAATCTGCTTACTGATGGAAAACACCTTAAAAAAATAAGGGGGGGGGGGGAGTGGATGTTGATATTTGACTCTATTGGTTTTATGTTCTAGAACAGGTACTCCTGAACCAGGGGCCTACATGTTTCTCCAGGGTTTATAGCTTTGTTATATTTCACAAGTTCTGTAAAAATAAGAAAAGCAAGGCTTTTCTGTACAAAGGTATAATTTTAAAATTAAAAATAAAGTCTGCAAATCAAGATGTTTGAAAACCATGCTGTAAATTTGGGCTTGGTAAGAAAGCCTTCTAAAGAAAACTTAATTCCTTGTAATTTTAATTTCAATATGGCCTTGCTTCTCATGTGTAATAGTGAAATGTCATCTTGTAGACAGGTGATAGGAGGTTTCTCTTTTGTTTATACAACTTTCTCAAACATGTATCATGAAGTTTAAGAAAACTGGAACTTCTTTGTATGTATGTGTAACCAAGAGATTGTTTAACCTATCAAAAATGTTTTTAATTAATAAAAATTAATGTATACATAAAAGTAAACTTTATTCAAGGTGCCAAAATTTAAATAATCAAGTTACTATTATAAAAACATTATTACATTCTGTTTTTTCTGGTCTCAGGGAAGCAGTACACTGCTTTCACTTCACTGCAAAGCTCAGATAAACATTAGTGCTTCATGATAGCCTTACCACATTTTATATCAATTTTTTAAATTAGTTCCTTTGGGTGGGGAGGGAGGGATAAAGCAAGGAAACCTTGTCATTTTTGTATGTGAATACTTAGGCATTGTGAACTTCATGTGGGAGCATCCCAGCATTCTTCCTTATATTGGGAATATTCATGAAAGGGCCTTGCTATTATTATTTTAGATTTCTTAATGTAAGTTTATTGATAGTGTCAGAATTCTGGAGAACTGCTCCGTTAAATTTTAGACTTGTTTTGTTGAGGGTGAACACAATTGTGGACGGAAGATGGATGTTTGAGGATTGCATTGATGAGCTTACATGAGTAGTCCACAAAAGCCTAGTGTATAGTATTGCAGAACAAACACAATCTTTGTCTTTTGGGCTATGTGGGAGAGCAATTTAAAAGTCTGAAAGTACACTTGTATGTTAATGTTTTTTCTTTGAAGTCATGGACTTCATTGGGTGCTGCTATCTCAGCTGTAGCAGTGCTGGAGGGTACTACAGAAACGGTTAATACTGCTTCCTATCTATACCTTCCAGGGTACTTTAGCATGGATGAACTCCATGGCAATTCTTAACCAAATTTTTCTTGGTTGCTGGTTCATGGCTTGGAGTCTTTCTTGCAGTTCTGCTTTGACTACCTTAATTGAAAAGCTTGAGTGGGCCCCAGGCTTATTCTGTCAGCTACCTGAAAGATGGTCTGAGTAGTTGTAGATTGTATGTGATTGAAGAAAAATTGGTGTCACTGGTCTTAAATGGTAACTGATACCTTATCTGGTCAACAACACACAGGAAATCAGAACCTATTAGCTTGAATGCTGACAGTCAATTTCTGATTAAGTAAGCTTAAATGGGCAGACAGTTTAAAAGAAGGATCTGACATCAGGCACTTGTAAAGTACTAAATACTCTATTTATTCCATCTCTGATGATTGTCAGTATTAAATATTTAAAACAAGTCCCAAGTAAAGCCAAACTCTAATTTTAAGTGCATCATTGTAATTCTGTTTCTCAAGTTAGCTTTTTAAGGGAATCTAATATGTGAGAGAGAGATCTTTGTCATTGAAAACGTCTTCTCTGGCTGAAGTATACATTTATCTCTATATTCCCATGCTCCAGACGACAATTAATCTTACAGATATACTTGGTATGTGTCCCACCTAAAATACCTTTGGTGCTTATCTTATAACCAATGCTGTGAATACAGTTCTCTCAATAAGCAAGTAAATGCTTTTTTTGTAATCATACTTACTTTGTAGCTTCAGCAATGTACAACTACTTCCTCTTCTTCTAAGACAATGGTTGTTTCTTTTCTGTGCTTGTTAGGATAAATGAAAAAGCTTTCTTAAAAGTCACTTTAATGTGATGCTTATCCATGGCGATAAAGAATACCACTTGAGTGCTGCTGTTGATATTTTTTTAAGTATGTGTTTTTGAGATTTTTGACAGTTTCAATTGTTTGACTTTTTATAATTTTTTGAAGTCCCTGGTATGTCCACAAAACTTGTGTACCATGATTGCCTGTGCTTATTCCCATTTATAAATTTCATGGGTTTCACAACTTTTTTTCCTCCTTCCCTGATTCCTTTGGATCAATAAAAAGATGACATTGGTAAATTTAGCTAGTCTGGTTTTGTTTAACAATAGTATATGAAAGTTTGAGTTACTGTTGTAACTGCTTGCCAGCCAAAACCCATACAGTTACCCTGGCGAGGAGATCTTGGAATGGAGAATGAACTGGAATTGCTCTCTTACTCAGTTGTGCTGCTGATTAGACAGCACAGTGAAAGATTTAACTCCCCAGTTCTGGAAAACTTTCCTCCATTCTACTTCAAAGAGGTTTTTTAACAGCAGTAAGAATTTTTTCATTCTTATGCCAAACAGATTCAGTTGGTATGATCCAGAGTTCATTATTACTTTAAAATATTACTACTTATTTTCAATATATTTTATGGCCTCAATGTCCCACATGATGTTAGAAAACAGATTTGTTCCAACTACCATATAAGTACATATACCAGGATGTTTGAATAATGCAGTAGTGGGAGATGGGTGAATATCAGTGTAGATTTGGGGTTGTTCAACAGTGCAGTTTATTTTGTCCTGTTCGTCATGTCTTTTAATCTTTCTGTTGTTCTTAGATACAGAATTGCTTTCAGTGTTCCAAGTGGCATGGTGGTGTAATCAATACAGTGATAATATTTTACAAATTTTTACAAACCAATCACTTCACACAATCTTGATGGAAGGAAAAGATTTCTTGTAGCTGTCAAGCACAGGAATCCTAAAGAGTGCTATCCTTGAATCAAAAATTGCTGTTTAATTTCAAAAATAAATGCAAGAAATGAGAAGCAGCCAAAGCATTTTCTGGTAGACTGCTGGAAGATGGAAGTGAAGGCACCACCCTCATCTCCCCCATAGCATTTACTTGATTTGAATTCAGAATCTTATCAGATGACTTTTTGCAGGAGGTATAGGTTTGCCTTTTTTTATGTTGTTGTTGTTTTTTTAATTTTATTTTTTCACTTAGTACTTTCCCTGTAATGATTACTGAAGCCATTGGTCTAGAGAACTCAGGAGTGTGGTCAAAGTGGGATGTAGGGAACTGGTGTGTAGAGCTGTATGTACTGAGCACTGGTTTTAGTAAGCAGAGATGACAGAGTGCTTGATGGCCCACAAAACCTGCTGAAGGTTGGCAGTAGTCCACTGGAAGTCAGTATCCTAACTGAAATCTGAAGGTAATGAAGGCATCTTTATTCACTACCAGTGTCTCTTTAAACTAAGACTTTGCACTTTATGTCAGATGTCAGATACTGCTACTCTGAACCTGGATTTAGTAGGACCAAATACATCTCACTAGATAAATTAATTTTGCTTGTTTCATTTATTAAGATTGTTTCACAGATAGCAAAAATGATAGCCATCTGACACAATAGCTCTTACTTCTTACATCCTCCCTCAAATACTGTATAAATGCTTAAAACTGCTTCTAGTTGCTCTTGCATAGCATGCCTTGATGAAATTAGACTATTCCTTTTAATATAGAATGGTTTGGGTTGGAAGGGACCTTAAAGATCATCTAGTTCCAACCCCCCTGCCATGGGCAGGGACACCTTCCACTAGACCAGGTTGCTCAAAGCCCCATCCAACCTGGCCTTGAACAATTCCAGGGATGAGGCAGCCACAGCCTCTCTGGGCAACCTCTTCCAGTGTCCCACCACCCTCACAGTAAAGAACTTCTTCCTTACATCTAGTCTGAATCTACCCTCTTTCAGTTTAAAACCATTACCCCTTATGCTATTGCTACAGGCCCTACTAAAAAGTCTGTCCCCATCTTTCTTGTAGGGCCCCTTTAAGTACTGGAAGGCCACCATAAGGTCTCCCTGGAGCCTTCTCTTCTCCCGGCTGAACAACCTCAACTCTCTCAGCCTGTCCTCATAGGAGAGGTGCTCCAGCCCCCTGATCATCTTCATGGATAGATATATAGATATATAGATATATATGAAAAAGCATGTTTTGCATAAGTGTAGTGTCTATCTATATAACTTCATGCTCATGCATCTTTCTAGATATATGTAATGTTATTTTTATCTTTTTATGATGGGGTGCCCATGGCTTGTGGAAGTGTTTTCGCCAGGTGCTTGCTAACAGAACAATATATTGTCCCTAGGAGCCTGTGAGGGAATGACTAAACTGAAAGTTGAATGCAAAGCCTTTCTGATCAGATTCTGTTCACATGGAACGTTGTGTCCTTCCTCAAATCACTGGTGACAAGCTGGAGCTCTTGTAAAGTGATGCTTCCTTAGTGTTATGCTTTCACACTGCTATGTGCGTGTGTCTGCAATTTTTATGTAAATTTTTAAGCTAACACTGAACATACCCTTTTTCTTTTAGGTCCATATCAAAGGGATGTGAGCTTACTGCATTTTTACTTGACTATGTAATTTGTAATTAGTATCAAGAATTAAATTTCTAAAGATGTATGCATTACTATAAATTAAAAACTTCAGTACATTGTTATAAGTGAGATATGAATGCAGCGAAGTTTTAAAATAAAAAGTCAGGAATACACTGAGGATGGTGAGAAGAAATGGTATATTTTTGGTATAAAATATGGTATATTTAAGGAGTAGTCCATGTACTTGCTGTCCTGTAATTGCCTTCCTTTGTTATCACAGACCTATTTAGTTATTAAGGATTTTTTTTATTGCTTGCTAACTAGATTGATTTTTAACATTTTTTTAAGTTACCTCACTAAATACTCCTTTCCTCATCACATATGATTCCTTCGCTTATTTTCTCTTTACAGTATGGTTTATAAAGAAGCCAAAATAGGAATTACTGAAACTATAACCATTTTTAGCTCTATGCTTGCAGAAGTTTTGAATGCCTTTTCCTGTCATTTTTTTGTCTTGCTAACTTGTTATCTTACAAAAATAAACATTTGTAATAGTAGCTGCCATTGTTGAAGTGGGTGTAGTTACTGTATGCTTGGCCTGTGGCTAGACTAGTTGACAGATATCACCGAACGGTCTCCTTGATGTACAGGGAGACAGTGCTTTCTTCATACAGCACAGAGCACTGTATGTGTGCGAGGGGGTTATATGTGTAAGAGTTAAGGAACTGAAGAGCCTAAGTCTGGGTCTTCATGGTGAGAGCCAGTTCCCCTGTGACTTTCTGCTGATAGAAAATATGCTGACCACTATGGATCTACCATAAGTGGGTGAAGGGTTCTAATATGTTGCTATAGGGTTGTATTTCTTCACCTAGCAGTTACTCAAAATAGGCTTACAAGGAATTTTTTACTTTATTTCTGCACCCCAGGAAAGCTTTTTATGCCAGAGCCAAAAATACATATGGAAATGTTTAGTCCTCCTTGACTTCTGGAGCAAAATTCAGCATATGCATAAGTCTTTGCAGGACAAGGATATTTTGAATGGGTCTCTTGAGTGTCAGTGAGCAAGACAGATCTCTCTTTAGCAAGGTTTAGTGCTTACTTAGTACAGCTGCTTATTCCTATATCATAAGAAATCATATTACTAATGTTAATTCCTGGTGTAACTCGGATTGTTTTTTCTTCTCTTTTTGTATTTCTTGTCCATATATTTATCAAAGTAGAGCATAAGTTTAAAAAGTTTAGTACCAAATAACAAAACCAGACACAGACAAGATAGATAAATTAAAAAAACAAATTGGGATGATTAGCATACTAGAGTCCTGCTTAATGACTCCTAAATGCTACTTCAGTACAACTAGTAGATGACAATAATAATTTGTTGTAATTGTCAGCAGTGTATACTAAGAAACAAATATAACCCTAGTGACAAATAATGATTTTTATCATGGAAGCACGGCAGTTGAATCATTCTTCAGAAAGGAAAAAGAACAAGAGCAAACCTGTTAAACATCTTACTGGGTCTCTGGTCCCCTTCTGTAAGGCTAGAGAATGTTGGGTTTTATAACTTCTTTAATTTAAATCATTTAAATACTTGTTTTGAAAAGAGTAAGTTTGGTTCTCCATTTGTCTTACATACCATTTACTGCCTAACCAGTTATTAAAGACTTAAAAATTTTAGAGTATGTTATGTTTCTTTGCTAGAAATAACATGTTTATAAGCCTTTAATTTTTCATTTGCTTTCTTATGTCATTTATTTTTATGATCATCTTTTGCTGAGAGAACTTTAAAATTCTCTTTCCAGCAGCAGTCTTGGAACATTTGGTATCTGCTGATAATTCTGTTTTGAACGCTGTTAGATTGGTCTAAATTTACTTTCTTGTTTATAACTCCTCCAGAAATGACTTAATTAAGCTGTAGCTTTTGAAACTGTATGTAGCTCGTCCTCTCCAAGTTACTTGTTTGTATGCTATCTTATTTCCACCATTCTAATTGGAGGTGGAGAATGTAGTATAAATGGTTTTATCTGCTTATCCCTATCATCTTAAGCTGATCCAAAGTATAATTTTTTTGGTATAAAATATCTGATGTTCTTCTCCCTTGGGGATAGGAGATTTAAATTGTCTAAGAAACTCCTTATCCTGTGCATTATGTGTGGAGACGTTTTACTCTGCTCTGACAGTCATCCAATATGCAATAAGCAATTTCATCTTTAAAAATAGGACAGACACTTAACTCAAAACAGTAACTCAAAACAGTGTGAACGTTCTCATATACCAAATATATGGGCATATAAAAATAATCTGGAATGAGAACTTTGCTTTAGGACTTCTATTTTGGGTTTTACTGTATTTTTAATCCATCTTTCTGTTAATGGCTTCAGACTTTTACATCAGCAAGGACCATCTGTTCTGACTTGACGCTTTCTATGTCTTATCTAATTGCATTTCAGCTAATGCTCCTGTTGTGGGGTATGACAGGCTTAAAGAATCTGAATCGAAGTTCAGTTTGGTGCCTAAGAGATTAAACTGTATACTACAAGTAAAGAATTAGATTCTGTTAAAAGGGGAGTTGACTTAGGTGATGTATGACCAGATAAAAACTTGGTCTTCAGCAAGAGATAGAGGGCTCTGGTGGGCTAACCTGGGCGAAAAAAAAAAAACCCTTTCTAACACCTATGCTTGACATCCTATAACCTGGTGCATATGAACTAGTCACATAACAGGCTGTCAGTGAGCACTCGTATTCCAGTCTATTTAATGACATTACTGCTGTTCTTGGTGATGGCTCAGTCTGTGGAGTTAGAGCTTTTGTTGTGAATATTGTCCTGTCAGCAGTCAAATACTCTCTTTGACAAACGCACCTTTTGACGTACGAGTCTTCAAGAGAGATGCTTGATAAAATTACTTACAGGGAGAGAAGATAAGGGGTGTATCAAACTGGGACTAAATAAGGATCATTACCAAAATAGTAGAGGTGTAGGCTCAGTAGTTCTTGTTTTAAAGCCAAATAACTGAATGTTTTTTCTTTCATGTTTTCACATTCTGTACAGGTTTGTTTCCCTTCTACAGAAAAATGGTGGAAGAAATATATGTTTTAGCTTCTAAAACTGCTTTGATGTAAGGATGCAGTGGCTGTCACCACATGGTGTTTTCCAACAGGGGCTCTTGCACTGCAGCCTGGGATCCCCAGGGCAGCAGAGGTTCCACAGGAACCTGCTGGGTGTTTGTTTCTCTGTTATAGTTATATCTAGGCATTATGCTTTTTCTGTATTTTTATAACATATAAATTTGTTTATGTTTCAAAATATATGTAGAAGATGAAAGCTTATTTGAGGTAGATAGAATGATGTTTCTAATGCAGAATGCTTGTTAATTATTCATCTAAATGACATAAGAAAGTGGCAGTTTTTTAATGTGAGTGAAAAGCAAACAGTGGATGTAGAGTACCACTCAATATATACTCCTTGTGAGCTTCAGTGGATGGTGTGTTGGCCAAATGAAGAGACCCTAGGTTCTTCTGAAGGGAAGATGATGAAGAGCTATTGGAGAAGCTGAGGCAGCTATAAAAAAGAAATACGGTTATTGTTTTGTCTTTTGTGTTTGTCAGGTATTCTAACCGAAGAATAGAACTTAATTTCACGCTTATGTAACATTTGGCTAAAATCCTCATAACTATTTTAGGAAGCCAGATTCATTAGTCTCTACAAAGTAGTGTGTCTGATGCTGTCTTTAAGTGGCAGTTGCTGCCATTTAGTACCAGGTGGAGAAAGTTCCCTGTTAAGTTTTTCATTGTAACAGAATGTTCCATACCTGGTCTTTTGCTTTGTTAAGATGGACACAAATGGTTAGATGATAGATGCCAGCGGTAGTGGATCAGGAGGAGAAGGAATGGGAGACTGGCAGGAGGACAGACCATGATGCCTTGCCCATCTTGATCTGATTTTTTTAACTGATCTTGATATCATTAAAAATGCTTAATGGCAAAAGAGAAACTATGAGCCCTACTGGAACTGTTAGTGGCAAGAAGTTATCTAAAACACTAACAGCTGACCTCAGTTCAGGGAATGGCTAACTCTTTTGTCCCCTCTCCCCACACGGAGCACTGCTCCTAGCATGCCTCCAGGCCAGCTGACTAGCCCAGTGTTCTGAGGACCTGTCCAGGCTTGGGTTGCAGGTAGCTGCGTGCCCATATTCTTAATTCTTGCTTAAGGTCCCCGAAATGAGCTCTGTACATCCTATCTAAACTCACCCCCAGTATTGACTGTCACCATGTATGGCATTTGCACTGAGCAGATTATGTAATTTCTCCCATATTAGTTCCTTCTCATTCAGCGTTTTTCCGTCAAACCCTGGGGCTCTTCTCCTCACAACCTGTTGTAAAATGTGTGGATTGTTCTGATAAAGCTGCTGTGTGACCACTTCTGTTCATGAATGTTTTCCATGGTCACCCATGGTTTGACCACTGCTGGTATGCAAGTTACCTTTGCTAACTTGCTTCAGATAAATGTTTAAAAAAAATATCACTCAGCAGCTAATAACTTTTTTCCTCCCTATGATTGGGTATTTGTGGATATAGCAGACAGAGCTTCCCTTGTCTTGGTGAATTGACTCTTTCCTCTTTCGGAACTTGCCTTTTTCCTGTTTTCCTGCTGCTAATAAAATCTCGTCCAGCATGTCTATTGGATAAAGCTGTTGGCTTCTCTGCTATCTTATTTGAGCAAAGACATCTAACTGTTTCTAAACATTGAGAAGCACGCGAAAATGAATTGGAGCTGTGATTCAGCTTTCATATACCATTATATGCCCTTTGTAAGAAAAATACTTGCAGAGAGTTAGTATTAAACTTACTGAGCTATTCAGAATTAAATCTTGCTTGTGTATTTAGCAATAGTTTGCTAAATAACACGTGCATACCTTGTTTTAAAATATTGAATCATTGATCCATAGAGAACAAGTTGTTAATAATCTAACTATTCAATTACTGTTTGCAAGTCTTCAAAATTAAGACACAGAAACAAAGGACAATGTTTTGCCTTCTTTGTTGCACAAGACGTTGCAGTAGACCGTTTCCATGTAGTACATTGATCTGATTGTATTTAGTTTTATAGTTCATGAAGCAAATAATCCAAAGTGAATAATGCAGTTATTAATGTGCAGACCACTGAGCTTATGCATTAAAAACAGTAGTCATCACACTGAGCTTGCTTAGTACTTTAGTATTACAATTTAGATCCATTTCTTTAGAATTTCTTTACTAATAATACAGGAGCGATGTCTGTAGGTTTAAAACTCCTAATAAAAAGAATTTAAAAGATCCTTAATGCTGCCTTTTGGCAGGGGGGCAAAGTTTAAAAGTTAAAATTTATCTGGAAAAAAAGCCTTGTATCTTTTTTTGCTTGATGCATGAAAAGCTGAAACATTTAAGAGCAAAATCCTTTCTTCCTGATGAAGCAGAGGGGTGGGCTGGTGAGAAATGCCAGGCTCCCTGTTCCAAGCTAGCATGTTCTCTGAGATTGGTTTTTTTTTTTTTTTTTTTTGGCCTGCTCCTTAGCTTTGTCACTGCTGTTCAAATAAAGCACCACCTGGCAGTCACTTAAGCATAGTTACCTTGACTTATGAATAGGTTTTGCTGTATGAAGATCAGAGTGCTCTGTACCCTGCAGGATCAAGTCCTGGGTAGAATACACTCTGGATTTATTGGTTTTGTTTTGTGCTGAGGTACAGTGATGTGGAGATGGGCAACCTAGCCATTGTCATGTAGGAAAACTTCAGCTTGCCTGGAATAGGTGAGGGGGGTTGCTTTAGATTAAAAAAAAAATAATAAAAAAAACCCTGCAGGTTCAGGGCCACAAAATGAGGATGTCCTGCAGTATGCAGGAGCTTTGTGCAGTCAGAGGACAAATATTTTTTCCACAGACCCAATATTTAATAAATATTTTAGCCAAGCTTGAGTTAAAATACAAAGTTTTCTTGAGCACTTCAGAAACCGTTTGGTAAAAATACACATAATACTTAAATGCTGTGAAAAGTTAACTGTTGTTTACTAAGCAAAAGCTTTCAGACTCAGTTGGTCTTTCCCACCTGCGTGGTGAAAAAGCACAAGAGTTCTTTGTGCAGGCAAGAGTAGATCGGTTTAGCTGTCACATGAGAGGAAGATAGCTGCTTCTGCTTTTTAGAGAACAAGCACAGATTGTAAAGCCTCCACTGTTGTATTACATTGTTCATGAATTCAAGTCCACAGACCTCTAAAAGACTTTTTTTATATCAGTTGGGAAGTTAATCATGGTTATACGAACAAATGAAATACTGTGTCATTCTTTCACTGTTGGGATAGTGTTTTCTGTCTTGTATACAAAGTATTCATACAACTGGGATGGTTCATGCCATGGAATCACTAATATAAAAAACAGAGTAACTATATTTTTAACTTGCACCTATATTATTTCAGAGCTGTACTGTTCTTACGCAAAGATTTCTGTCTTTGAACTGATTTTTTTGACTGAGGAGAAAATGTAAAGTTTTTACACAATAGTTTTTTCCCCTATTTTAAACTTAGGCACTCCATTTGGACTCTACCTGCTGCTGTAATATCTTTGTGTTTCATGAATTATCACTGGGTTTTTTGTCTCTGTTTCTAGAAAGCAATAGTGTGGAATTCAATGCCGGGACAAAAATATTTTTTATGTCACTTCCATTAGTTTTGAAGTTGAGCAAGCATTAATGCTTAAACATCTGAAAAAAACATTTATTCTTAGGTGGATTGTGTTTCTATTTATAAACACTTTTAAGTCTTTAATTGCTAGACACAGTTCTAAGTGTCTAAAATTGGTTATTAACAGTAGGTTTAGATGTTGCTTGAAAAAAAATTATTTTGTTTACAGTATCCATCTGCTTATTACATTTCAGCACTGAACAGGAAGAGTTATTTCCTGCCTCAGAATACTTTGTTTCCTTTGTCTTTACAATGAGAGAAAAAAAATAACAGTACTCCTGACCAGTGAAAATGTCTCATTTTTCTAAGCAGGGATTTGTGATAAATGAACCTTAGTGATGAATATAGGAATTGTAATTTTAACATCATCTTATTGCAGTGAATGTTACAGGGACTATGTTGTAGGTCATCATCCAGTACATAAATGTACTTTTAACTGCATAGCTAAATGTTTTAGAAGCTGAAGACCACATGCATGAAAGCAGTGCTTGTAACTGAATTATTATATAGTCTTATCTTCCACTTTAAGATGTGATTTTATTTTTTAAATAAAATTTCATCCTGCGAGTTGGCTTGATCAAGCTTGCTTATTTTTAAAGATGGCTAACTTCAAGAAAATGGGTGGGGATTATGTGCTGCTGCTTAAGAATGTGGTTTTGTTGGTGATTTAGCAGATAGCTCAACAGAATCAGGAAATCTTCTAGACTGTTCATATTTGTTTTTCAGTGTCTGACAGTATTTTTTTCTTTTTTTTGTTGTTGCCAGCAATCACAAGCAACTACTTTGCTGTAGGTCAAAAAAAGTACAAGCCCAGATGAATTACACTTTCATTTTACAGATACGAACTTGCTGTCAGTTTTGCTATAATTATAGCTGACTTGAAGAGCTTTTGAGTCATCAGTTGCTCAGAAAGCAAGTCTCAAGGCCACTAGCCTCACTTTCATGACTTCTGTGTCTAGTTTAAGCATACTTACTGTGTATTAGTTTACAAGTTCTCTTTTTTGAGGAAGAACTCATGTATAGTAAGAGGCACTACATACCTAGCTCCTTGCTTATGCATGGTATGAAGATGGAAAATTTTCACCATTAATTTATATTCATTTTGTAAATTGTTTTAAAATAGAGATTGTAAGCTTTGAATTGCCAAGGAATTCATGAACCATCACAACACTTGTGAAACCTCTGGTGAATGACATGACATATAGGGTAATTTTTGTATTGGTTTAATATTTGCCAAGACCTTCCTTTTTACTGGGTGTCCAATGTTACAAGCAGTGTACACATTTTAAACAGGTGTGCTGCAAACAGCAGACTAGTGAATTAGTCGTAACTCTTAAAAGGCTTGCTGCAGTCAGTTGGAAGTAATGTTTTAGCAGCTGTGTTGTAAGGAGAGGGAGACTAGGATGGCACAAAGTTTAAGAATGCTGTGGTATTATACTTTAAGTAAAATTAATTGTGTTTATGACTATTTTTTTTTTCTTTGCTGTAGTCGTGACATGGAGAATAAAGAAACCCTCAGGGGGTTGCAGAAGATGGATGACCGCCCAGAAGAGCGCATGATCAGGGAGAAACTCAAGGCAACGTGTATGCCAGCCTGGAAGCATGAATGGCTGGAAAGAAGAAGCAGGAGAGGCCCTGTGGTAAGTGGCACTGATGGAAGGGCAGTATCTGTAACAGCTATTACAGATAAAAATCCCTTAAATTTCTTTCTATTAGAAACCTCTTTTTCTTAACAATCTGCATACTATTGATTATGGTCCTCCTGTTCATTTTTTGTGAGCTGTTTAACAGGAAACTGTGGTTGACTTTCTGAAATATACACATTTATTAAGCTTTATTTTGAAGAAAAAGGCATATAGCTGCGCGGCTGATTTGTGTAGTATAAAATAACACTGTGACAACACTGCCCTCTAATGCCAACAACAAAAGTAGCTCCTGTTCATTAGGTAAGAACTTGAGTGCAAAACTGCAGTATAGTGCTTTGTACTCCCTTGATTCTTAGGGGTTTCATGACTTCACTTTTCCATAGTTTGAAAATGTTAAGTTTTCTATGTATTGTAATGGAAGTGCATGGAATTTTTGCTAGATGAAAAAACAAACTGCAGTCTTACTAGAAGCAGAAAAAAACCAAAGCTGAGTAGTAACTCCTTCACACAGGTCTCAACTCTACTAAACTTTGGATGCGAGAGTATTCTATAACCTTTTTGGTAACGCTTTTGTATAAATGGTTCAGAAGTGGTTTTAAGAAATTGTGGGTGGATCAAACATGAAACTTATTAAGCATAGTTAGAATTCTATTCAGTATAATACTGATTAATTAATAGCCATTAGTTACCTGTACGTGTAGTTGCATTGCTTGATGTGACTCCCGTGTACCACTTGATGGGAGTGATAATTTAAAGCTGAGATCCTCTGATGGAGTAAACAAGTGTTTGTGGACAGCTTTCTAGACCAGAAATAAGAGGGTTCTGTTGGCAACTTTCTGTCATGACAAAGAACATTGAAAATACTTACAAGTGCACCAGAAAAGCAATACCTCAAAGGATCAAATAAGCCCAAACAGTTCTTACTCTAAAAATTTTTAAATGCATCTTGGTTACTGCATAGCTTGAAATTGTTTCCCTGCTCAGCCCACTTCCCTTGAGGTTTCTGGGTTTAATACACCTTCTGATGCTCCAGATTCTCCCATTTTACATTTTAAATGTTTTCAAGTACTAGCAGCTGGTAACTGCAACTTATCCGTAGGCCTATGAATTTGCATTATGACTGTCCAGGAGAGAAAAAGCATTACAGTAATCAGCAGGAGAGAAAAAAAAGGCTGCACTGCTTTTTATAATTCTTCGTTATCCTGTTCACTTTCATAATCAGACAGCAGTATATTTAAAAAAAAATAGCAGCAAAGTTTTCTGTAAAGTTCAGGTTTGCAATACATTAAATATGTTGACTTCTTAAAGTAAAATGAGCAGTAATGTAAATGCAGATTTGTCTCCCGTTAGGCAGTGCCTAAGTGGAATAGCTTCAGTTGGATGAGGTAAATGTTTCAGTTTAAAATAGCATTTGACTTTGTGGATGCAGTCCAAATCATCAGGTAGAAAGGCACGAGTCTGGATGTCTCTTACTCCCCTGAGCAGGAAAACCCCTTCCATTTTTTGCCTAAATCAGAGACCTCTGGAACTTTATAGGAGGGGTCCGCTTTGTTAATCTGAAGTGTTATTTGGAGCTTCTTCCAGCTTTGAGTCAAGCCTCTAAGACATGCAGAAATGTAGAATTAAAACTGAATCTGCTGTGACTGCTTTTAATTTGATTCCCAGGGGCCTTACTATTCTTATGCATTATGTGGGTCTGAGTGGCAGGCAGCTGAAAGTTGTCTTGAAATATTCTGTACCTCAGGGTCAAAATTCAGTGTTCATGCAACAAAGCACTGTATTAGAAGTGTATGTACTCACTCTGCTTGAGCACATGTGTATATTCCTGTAGCGCAGCACTGTATACAGTGATTAGCTCAGATACCAGATGTAGTGTAGCTGTTCCACTTGTATGGCAGGAAGAAAACCCATGTGCGGTTCTTACAGGGTGCAGCACACCTTAATTTTGCTGCATTGCTTCCAGGTTTAACGTAATTTTTCCTTTGCAGCAAGTGTTGTGCTGTAGAAATAGCAACCGTAGTATTTCTCAAGTGATACTTACAGTATATAACAGATGGATCCAACATTATAGGTCTTAATAATTAGACAATGTCTGTTAGAAAGAAAAAAATTTGGCTGCTACTATCCAAATGGGGGAACTGCTGTCCTTTGAAATCATGAATGAAAACTATAGAAGTACTTTAAGAATCGAATCAGTTGCTGCCACAACTAACATAAGCAGGACAAATGGGCAGGAAAAAGGGTTCTTGCTTTTGTGTTGCATATAGATTAACTAAATAAGCCCTATTAGATGTTAGTATTAGAACTTAGGGAACATGCAAACTTCAGATGTCTGGATAATGGCTTAATTATATAATGCTAGCAAAACAAGTTTTGATGAATTTGTTTTGCTTTAGTGTAAAATGATCAATTCGTAATTCTAACACATGGTTTAATTCTTGCAAGGTGGTGAAACCTATCCCTGGGAAAGGAGATGGATTGGAAATTAACAAACTCTCTCTAGAACCTCAAGCTGAAGGACAAAGCACTGCTTCTTCACCTACACAGAAAGGAAGACGTAGTCCTTCTCCTAGTAGCTCCTCTTCATCATCTTCTAGGACGGTTAAATCTGAATCACCAGGTGTTAGAAGAAAAAGGGTATCTCCAGTGCCTGTAAGTTACAAGCTGTGATGTAATTTTTAATTTGACTACACTCTGCAATCTTTTGCTTATAGAGGCAATTAATCCTCCCTGTGCAGGGCAAGATGCTGATACAAAGGGCTTGTGACAGGGTATCACTTTTGAGATACACAGAGCACATCTCATGTTACGATTCTCATGTGTGGACTTTTATTCTCTACTCTTTGGTGTGTGTTTTCTTTTCAATTCAGTCCTGCTTTCAATTTTTATTTCTAGGAAATAAATGAAATATAGATATTCAGTCGTGAAGACATGTATGTTCCCTTAGCTTGATTTGCACAAAGAGGTGCTAGTAGTTTGGTGGTTTTCCTGTAGTTTTGCATGTCAGTTCTCCAGGCAGATATATTCCACTGGGGATATGATTGTTGATGGGATTATGATTCCTGTAGAAAATTGTTACTGGTATGCTATTTGTGATCTGTCAGAACTGATCTTTATGTACAGATAAGGGAAGATTTAGGTATGTGCCTTGTTAGAAGACTAAAATCTCTATCATTACATTTGAGAAGATCTGGAATAGAATGTTTTGAGCAATAGTAACTGCCTTCATTAAAGGTCAAGAGTATAATGTTTTGAGCAATAGCATCTAACAGGTTTGCTTGTTTACAAAAATGCTTATCCACAGTTAAGCTTCAGTTGACTTGTCTACAACTTCACAGTGCAATTAGAGTAAGAATAGGATCTAATTGATTTTATTGTCCCATTGCTCTAAACAAGGTTTCCAAAATCAATTAAAATATGTACTGCCATTCCTCTGAACTAGGCACAAATATCACACGTTACAGCACTGCAGCACATCTCCTATCCTCTTGACAAGACAAATTGAAAGGTTAAAAAAATAAACAACCCCCCCACACACAAAACAGTGCAAACCAAACCCACAACAACCCACCAAACTATCTAATTTATCCTTTGATCCATTTTTACTTGATTGTTTTTCTTTGTTTTACATTAAACTTTCACATAAAAAACTTAGAAGTTCAAGCTACCTTTTACTTATTGATGGACAGGTAGTCAATTATAACCTGCATCATAACATAAAATTCAAAGTGGATATAAGTCAAAACAGAAGATTTGAAATTGGACAGAGCCATTAATGCATCTCAATGTTAGAAATGTGGAGAATTTAAATGAAGACAATTTTAATAAAAGTTTGGGCCACTGAATTTTTTATCATGGGGAAACAAAATAACACAGAACCATCCTGAACTGGAAGTTGCTTTAATTGTGCACAGGAGAGGAAGCTGTATCCTTTTTCCTTTTCTTTGGAATTTCTTAAACTTTTGTTCATCATTGACCATATATTCCCTTTTGTAAACTCTAGTCATAGGATTTCTTAATTTATGAAATATATTAGCACTATGACCTTATATAATAATTTCCTGTATTGAGTCACAACTCTATGATTATCTTCCAGTTGAATTATACTCGCTAATTCAGTAGTAATATGGTAAGGCAACCAATGAAGACTTGAAAATAGAAGCAATTTAAGACTCCTTTTCTGTCATAATGTCAGACAAAATTTCAGTTTTTCTTCTGCCCTCGAGTTCTGGACATGGAAGAAAAGTAACTATTTTAAAGGCATATAGTCTAAGCAGGTTGCAGTAGTTTCACGCATTGGGGACTCTCTTATTCTATGTCATTTGGAGGGGAACCCCCCCCCCCAACCCCTAATTAAACTTACTGTTGTCCTGGAAATCCTTATGATGGAACCACTTATGTAGTTTCAGAGTGGACGAATAACACCACCCCGACGAGCCCCATCTCCAGATGGCTTCTCTCCATACAGCCCTGAGGAAACAAATCGTCGTGTCAACAAAGTTATGCGAGCCAGACTGTACTTGCTGCAGCAGATAGGACCCAACTCTTTCTTAATTGGAGGAGACAGCCCTGATAATAAATATAGAGTGTTTATTGGGCCTCAGGTAGAGAACATTTTTGTGTTGTCTGTGGCTTTTATTAATTTATACTTAATCTTGGAAAACTGTTCAAAACCAAATTAGATGAAGTTAGTCGCCAACCCATGATAATGGTTCTATTAAGTAATGTTTAATAGTTTTAATCTGTGCTCATATAATGATCAGCTTGTATTTTGTCAAATATGTATCAAGTATGTTAGTTTTCTCTAAAGTTTCTCTTTAAAAAAGACTAGTTTGGAAGTAATTACCGTTGTCCTGTCTATTTCTCATTCCTACAAGTGGCTTTGAATTACATATCTTAAGTATTTTTGGCTAAAATTTGGCCACATCATTTTCCTAGTTTCTCACTCTGAAACACTTTATTTCCTCTCTCTACATACAAATGACAAGCATATGACATAATTCCTTTAGTGGTGTGATAATTTCATTAATACCCATAGTGAGGTCCTTTTCATAGACTTTCGTAGTACTAATGTGATGCCGCATTGGGGAACATTTAGGTTTTTGAGTAAACAGAAGCATCTCATTCAAGCTTGATTGCTGTCATGTTATTAGATATACGATGATTATATGCATAAATTCCTTCTAGGATGAAGCATAGCAATAACTTCAGTTGATTTTAAAAAAAATTCAAAATGGGAAAAAAAGTCAATTGAAAACTGGTGTAATAATTATTTGCTTTTCCATATATATTTCTGAATAATATTTGGGGAATTCACATTTTCTCTAAGGCCTTGTAAAAAGATAAGAAGATATTTATGCCTATGATGCAGTTAAATGTGGAAAAATTATCTATGTAATTATCAATTCAGTAAAGCCTTAGCATATACTTTTCTTTGCAGACTTGTAGCTGTGGCCGTGGGACATTTTGTATTCATCTGCTGTTTGTTATGCTGCGGGTGTTCCAACTTGAACCCTCGGACCCAATGCTCTGGAGAAAAACATTGAAAAACTTTGAGGTAATTGATTTGTAATAGATCTAATGGCAGATCTAAAATACACTCCAGGTAAAAGTCTTCAGGATTTTATCTTAAAAATGCTGAAAACTGTTTCAAAGCAACAAGAATATATGTTTTTAATTATATCTTTAATTCAGTCTCAAGACTGAACTTTTTTTAATTTATTCATTTGCATAGCTGCAAATAAAAGATGTAACTAAAAGAATAGTGGAGAGCGGTAGTTTACTGAGTGATTCAAATCTTGGATTTTCTACTCAAACTTGTCTATCTGTCTCACCGATTACCTGTAAGGTAAACAGAACAAGGGTCTTCAGAAATAATTGTGTGTATACTTAAAGCTGTTTTTTATTTTTAATAAGCAAATAAGTTTTTGTTGTAAAGTGTTTCATGTGATCTGTTTATTAGTAAGACCTCTAAAATTCCTGCTGCTACTGCTAATGCATTACTGTGAAGGTGAACAGATTTTTTTTTAGCAGTGGTTAAGCTTCAGTAATACTACTTTTAATACAAGCTATTCATAGCATAAATACGTCTGTTGCTATCTTTCTCTGATGTTAGGTTGAGAGTTTGTTCCAGAAATATCACAGTAGGCGTAGCTCAAGGATCAAAGCTCCATCTCGTAACACCATCCAGAAGTTTGTCTCACGCATGTCAAATTCTCATACATTGTCATCATCTAGTACTTCTACATCTAGTTCAGAAAACAGGTTAGTATTTTTCTAAAGGAATTAAAAGCTTTATTCTGTAGTTTTCTTCTAAATTTGGAGGTTTAGAATCACCTACATTCTTTTTGTTCAAAGCTGCTTTCATTTCAAGCCTCTTTAAGTCTCTATTTGCAAACAATCAAGTCAAGCATACATTAGTCACCAAGCGGGCATATTTGCTTTGTAACTTCTGTTTGAAAAATGTTAAGTGGAGTTGTGAAAAGAATTTTTTTGAGTCTTTATGAATTTGGGAAACAAACTTGTGAAATGTAAGTGCAAGACTGAAGCATATATTAACTTTGGAAACCTATTTCTGTGCATTTGTTCAAATACAGCACTTGTGCAAATGTTGACAAATGAAGAAACATGATTTTTGTTTTTCTCTTGTCCTACTTTGTCATCGTCACAAGCATTTCTCCAATACACTGAAAAATTTTGGGGTAAATGCACTTTGTGTAAACTTATATAAAAATACATATATACAAACATAAGTAAGTGTATATTTAAAAAAACACTTCATGTAAAATGGGTGATTAAATTATTTTAAGGGAGCTATTAAACTATTATGATTTTCACAGTTTATACAATATTAAATGATGCCTTATTTACCAATTTTAAGTGATGTTTGATTCTTTGATGCCCACTCCTCCCCCCCCCGACTTCTGCTATTTGAGTGATTTTGCATGTTCTTTTCCTTGATTTTGAAAATATATTAATTTTTTTAAACAAGTGATTTGTGCATGCATGCATTAGTGAGTGAACTAGACATCCGCTATAGAGGTCAAACCACAGAAGGCAACCTAAACTGAAGCTTTCTTTTGTGTAAAGTGAAACCTAACTTAAGGAGTACCTTGATATGTTACTTTGTGATAATAAGCATATAGTCAGATGAATGTATTCAGACAGGTTTATAATTCTGATGTACATTTTGTGACCTTAATTTCCCATCAACTTTTACTTCTTTTTTCAAATTGCCAAATTGTGTCACTGTAAATAAATTGCATAAACAAAGCAGTTCAGTAGTTCTAGAGTAGATTATGTGTTTATCTGGCAAGTCAGGTCCTTTAACATAGATACCTTGTGCAGAAAAATTTTTTTTTTTTTCATAGGATTGGCTTCACTGGATTGTGAACTTCGCTGCATTAGTTCTCATTTTTTACAGGATGAAAGATTTTTCAGTTGCTTGCCAGTACACCTGATGATTAGTTCCTAGCATTACTGGTTCAATGAGATAAGCTGCTGTTTTGTGCAAGTCTAATCTTGCATGATATAAGTGTTGGAAAACAGTGAGCATCAGATTCATTTGAGATAAAAGTTTACTCAGTGCTGATAATTACTGTGACTTGCAATTATTTTAGGTTTACTAAAATTCTTCAAAAACAAGTTTTAAATTAATACTTGTGTTTCTATACATGCTGTGCAAATGAATTTTTCATTGTAAGCTTATTTTTGTGGATTTTTCAAGGAAAAAAATAGTGTCAACCATTTGCAAGGAAACAGAAGTGAATATATGTGTATAGACATAGTGTACATACAAATTAATTTTATTCTAAAAATATATTGTTGGTGAACAAATGCAGGGTTCCTGCAAACTTTGACACACACTGACTATAACTTAGATTTTTGTTAGGAATAGTAAGAGTTTTGCACATTTAAACAGTATTACAGAATACTAAAATCTGTGTTTTTCACTACGTGTTACTTAAGTTCAGAATAATTCTTCTGGCTAAACCTCTGGTTATATCCAATTGAAAATTAAGGTGGGGGTAAATAAAGTGGAAGCAACATGTAAAACAGGGGAAAAGGCTCTTTAAAAATCTACATGTGACATGTAGGTATGTTAGTGTTCATGTGAATCTATAGCATCTGTTTCTATTAGTGGCAGAAAATTATTGGGTGGCTGTTATCTTCTGTTAATTTTTTTGAGTTTTACATATGTTCATCAAATAGTATTTACAGTTTCTTGTAATGGGCTAAAGACTACCTTGTGGCTCAATGCTATGAAAGGAGTGTAATGGAAAAAAATGTGGGTAGCTTTCAAAATATAAAGATTTCTTAGTTTTTCAAAACCAAATGATAAGTAAAAAAGTGAAGGTTGGTTTGTTTAAAGAAGCGGGGGGGGGGGGGTGGGGGGGGGAATGTAAGTGCCTGAAAGGCTGGGCCTTTCAATCTCTAATTGGTATCTGACCTAGTTTGAAAAAGATGTCATGTGTTTTGTGACTTTCCCTTTCTTTTCAACAAAGTGTTTTCTGTACTCAGTGCTTCTAAAAATTTGGTTGCTTACTTATTCAGACCAAGGTTTAGGAGAATGATTCATGAATTGCCTGTAGTTCTTCAGAAGTGACTGTTCCAAACTGGAAGTTACACTGTTAAAGCCTGTTCTGAATTCTGATATGCCACTTTTACAATCACAAATATCTATTTTTATAGTATGAAGGATGAAGAAGAACAGATGTGCCCCATTTGTTTGTTAGGCATGCTGGATGAAGAGAGCCTAACTGTGTGTGAAGATGGCTGCAGGAACAAATTACACCACCACTGCATGTCAATATGTACGTTGTCATCTTTGTCTTGTTCAAGTTCTGGTACCTCTAAATATGGAAAAGTATTATAACTTAGTGTGTTTTTGTTGGGTTTTTTTGTTTGTTTTAAAAGGAAAAAAAACCAGAAACCTGCTCTTAAGTGATGACTCATAGCTCTTTGTCAGAGTTTGGTATCATTCAGGTACTATTGATATGCCTTATTTTATCAGTTATTCACAAATCAAGTTTGCAATTTGATGCTTTGAGAAAAAAGTTAACTGCAGGGCTAGAGGTTTGAGCCTCTCTTACCTAAGTGAAAAGATTATGTCCAATTCAAGCAAGGTTAGGAACAGACTTTTAGCCCCCTGTGACTTGTGCATGAAAGTCATCTGGTATCAGCTAGTGAATTATGGAGTATGCTTACATAGCACATTAAATAAAGTATGTAAATTATTACAGTTTGCTTTAACAAATAAAATCCCATCTCCCATATTTTAATGCTTTTGAAAAAGTATTGCCTATGATTGAAGTACAAAAGGAACTGCAGTTCAGTTCATAACTTTTAATATTAGTTGTGCTACACTGAAGCACTTCTGCATGCAAAAAAATGTTTAAATGCCCATATTTATCAGGCTGCTGCAAATGGCTCAGTTCAGAAGCGTTTGTCCTGAAACTAACATTCTTCAGTAAGACTTAGAAATAGTAATGCCATCTTCTGGTTTTATACACTGTAAAACTGAAGTACGTATCATCCTGTTCCTGTGTTCCAGGGGCAGAAGAATGCAGAAGAAACAGAGAGCCACTTATCTGTCCTCTTTGTAGATCTAAATGGAGATCTCATGATTTCTATAGGTAAGGATTCAGTCTGTGTATAAGAAACTGTCTGTTTCTGGATCCTTAGTTGATGTTCCTAAATATGCTGAAGTGTTTACTTTAGGAAATGTTTCATTTGTTAATCCATGTTGTTTGTTGTCATCTGCAGTCATGAATTGCCAAGCCCTGTGGATTCTTCTGTTCTGCGTGTGGTTCAGCAACAAACTCAGCAGCAATCTACAGCTGGATCACAGAGAAGAACCCAAGATAGCAATTTTAACCTTACTCATTATGGGGTCCAACAGATCCCTTCTGCCTATAAAGATTTAGCTGAGCCATGGATTCAGGTAATTTTACTTTGTAAAAGAAGCTTCAAGGGTAAAAACTGATTTTGAACTGTTCTTCTAGATTTGTCAGGTCAACAGTTCAAAAATCTATTCTGAATCCCATCAGCTTTTTGATTGATTCTAACTGGAAAGAATTATGTTTAACTTGCATCTGAAGAGAAGGTTTTCCAGTCCTGTTTTAACTGGGGTTTCAGTTTTGGACTTCACCTCAGGCCTTGTGTTAAAGGTCCATGTAATAAAATGTAGTATTCTTAACTCTAGTTTTGGTTGTGCAAGCATCACATAAATACAGTTGGCACTTACTGTTACCCGAGTTGTGTTGCAGGAGCCAAATGACCTAAGGAACCTGTAGTGTCTAGAGGTGGGTTCAGTGGAGCAGGGGTCACGCAGTTAAAAGTGGGAGAACTTATATTACCTGTATTTCTGCTGTAATTTTTTGCCTGGTATAGCTGGACCTTGGTTTCAGGGTTGCTTATATCAATGTCTAGAAATAAACTCCATACTGAATAATTAAAATTCAAAGTGAATGAAACCATCCACAAATTCATCCTCCCACTTCTCTTAACAGGGTTTTTGGAGACCCAATGACTTATCGTTTATGATGTTTCATTTCTATCACAGAATCTTTTTTTAAGACACTGTACCTTCTGACACATTTTTGCTGTCAGACTTGTAAGGTGATTTTTCACCAGAAACATTCTTTGCTCTTTTTGATTTTTCTTCTTAGGTACTTAAGTTGCAGTATTATTCAGTTTAACTTCTGTAACATTGCTTTTTCCTTGGTAGGTATTTGGAATGGAGTTAGTTGGCTGCTTGTTTTCTCGGAACTGGAATATACGAGAGATGGCACTTAGACGTCTTTCCCATGATGTTAGTGGTGCTCTATTACTAGCTAATGGTGAAAGCACTGGAAATTCTGGAAGTAGCAATGGAAACAACACAAGTGCTGGAGCTCTGGGAGCAGCTAGTGGGTCATCTCAGACCAGTATCTCAGGAGACGTGGTGGTGGAATCCTGCTGCAGTGTGCTGTCCATGGTCTGTGCCGACCCTGTCTACAAAGTGTATGTTGCTGCTTTAGTAAGTAGTTGTTTACTCATTGTATTCTAGTAATTTCATAGTTACTTCATTTTTGAAGGGGAGGGAAAGGGAGGAGATACGTGAAGTCAGGAATCCTAGTAATTGTTGTTGAGCACCACTGATGGCTTAACTTTTAACCATCATCTGAAAGCAGGATGAACAAAATCCTTGGCAAGAGTGGAATGGCATGGCTCTGCTGGCCAAATATAAGGAAATGCTTGCTACAGTGCTACGTATTAACACTATTTCTATGACTAGGTTCTTTCCAATCTCAAAGAATACATGACTAATTCTAACAGTGATATGTAGTAAGCTGTTTATTCTTTGAACATTTCACTGATGCTTTGAATGCGATTTATGTAAAACTATTTACAACTCTCTAAAAAAAAAAAATTTTAAACGTGTAGCTAATTCGATTTTGTATGTATTGCTTTCTTCCTTTCTCTTAGAAAACTTTAAGAGCCATGCTGGTATATACTCCCTGTCATACTTTAGCAGAGAGGGCTAAACTACAGCGACTTCTCAAGCCAGTTGTAGAGACGATATTAGTTAAATGTGCAGATGCCAACAGGTATGGTGTCTCATGAATTTCAGATTTATTTTGGATTGTTACTAAAATGTCTTGAAGCTTCATTTGTTGCTATCTATGTGGAACTAGGAGACAGTTTATAGTTGGTAGTGAAATGTGTGGATCATAAGTATAAATTTATTATGTTTTTTTTAAAGTCTAATTGCTACCAGCAAACTTGAAAGCTTGAAAGATGTGGGTTTTGAAGGCACTTGATTGTATTTTTCCAACTTTTAGAGATCTTAAATGATACTTTGCTTTTACAAGGCCTTTTTCCCCCCCCTCTTAAAATAAAGGAGCACGTTAGGTGCAGTCATCAACTATCCCCTCCATCTCAGTTGATATTGCTTTAGTCTAATTCTCAGGACTCACCTTTAAGCAGTCAGCAAGTACCAATCATGTATGTTTCCTACTTCAATAAAAGCTGTTGTACATCTGTACATGAGGTGTTAATGTAACACTTCTACTTTTTATTTCACAGTGTGATGTTAGGAGATGGCTATTCTGAGTGAATTCCCTTGGCATTTCTGGCTTGAGTAGGCCTTTTCTTCCCATCCCAAGCTACCCTGTTTGTTCTGCCAGACCAACCATTTCTTCACCTGTACTGTAAATTTGATGCAGAAGTCCACCAGCTTATTTTTTGTCTCTTTAGGTTTAGTTCCTAAGCAGCATTTCTTCTGAAACTGCAGCTAGAGATGCCTCAGCAATAGTCTAGCAATATAATATCTAAATTTAAAGGAACAAGTGAAATAGAACTGCTCCTTGTGTTGCTGAATTCCTGGATTTGGCCTGTTGTTGCAAGAGGATGAAGTCCTATTTGGGGTTTTCTTTATTTCTTAGTGATAGACATGACACTTCTGGAAGTATCCTTGTAAAACATGTCACAACTATTGGTAGCTTACAGATAGAGGATTATAGAAATGTATTGGAATATAGTGATATGAAATTTTCCACACACAATTCCAAGCTAATGATTATTGAAATATAATGATTAGAATGTTTTTCCTTGAAAGCATCTGCTAAAAGAGTTATTTTTTGGTTTTAATTTCCTATAGTCGAACAAGTCAACTTTCAGTCTCAACGCTATTGGAGATGTGTAAAGGCCAAGCAGGCGAGCTGGCAGTTGGGAGAGAAATACTTAAATCTGGTAATAATAGCTCTTCATATATAATTGAATTATAATTACAAACAAATATACTGAAGTATTTTAAATTTAATACAGGATTTATCTGATATTAGCATGGCAAAGGGAACAGTATTTCTCTTAGCAATTTGGGAGGGGGGTAATTTGGGCACGCAATGTGTATTCCTGTATGATACATTTCCGATCTTTATTTAGATCAGAATTTAGATGGTGGACATACCTAATCCTTATTTTATCAATTTTTTTATAGGGTCCATTGGTATTGGTGGTGTTGATTATGTCTTAAATTGTATTCTCGGAACCCAAACTGAATCTAGCAACTGGCAAGCACTACTGGGGCGACTTTGTCTAATAGACAGACTTCTGTTGGAATTTCCTGGTGAATTTTATCCTCACATTATCTGTGGAGATGTTTCACAGGCTGATACCATAGTAGACAGGTACTTGCTTACACTTTGTGACTACTACTGTTTGTAGTTGAAAGTGGTGTTGGTGATTTCTTAAAAAAAAATAGTTGTTCTAATTCTGGTAAACAAGTAGTATATATTTATATGCAAAAGTGTGCTTGCTTTATGGAGTAAATGGTTGCCTTTTTAAAAAACTTTTGACCTGTGAATCAATTTTGAAGCACCAGTGCAGCAATAAGTGTCCTTTCTACTGCAGAACTGACAGCTAAATACATTGTCTTGAAATGGCTTTCTTGGCACTAGTTACCTAGAGTATCTCAGTGTATAAAACATCTCTTTTCTTTTTTTTTTTTTAGGTATAAGAAACTTCTCTCCCTCTTAACTTTCGCCTTGCAGTCAATTGACAATTCCCACTCAATGGTTGGTAAACTATCGCGGAGAGTATTTTTGAGCGCAGCAAGAATGGTGGCAAGAGTGCCCCATGTTTTTGTAAAGCTGTTAGAAATGTTGAGTGTGACAAGTTCAACTCATTATGCAAGGATGCGTCGACGTCTGATGGCAATAGCAGATGAAATGGAAATTGCAGAAGCCATCCAGCTAGGCATGGAAGAAATGCACTCTGGGGAATGTCAACATGAAGACTTTTTGCAGCTACCTGTACCAGATAACTCTCCAGAAGCTACAGAAAGTAATACTCCTAACAATACTGTCCAGTTATCAGGGAAAAGTGGGAAAGGTTTAAGTGACAAAAAACTGAGTGCCAGTCCAGAGGACATTTCTGAGACACTGGCTGGCCTTGCTGTGGGTCTTCCTGTTTCATCAGTAACCACTGAGCAACCAAAGCCAGCCATTCAAACAAAAGGAAAACCCCACAGTCAGTGTTTGAACTCTTCTCCCTCATCCAGTCATTCCCAGTCACTATTCCCAACGCTTCTGTCTCCTTCAAGCCCATCTGTACCAGCTGGAACTGTAACAGATGTCTCTAAACTCAGACCTCAGGGATTTGTTCCCTGCAAAATTCCCTCACCTTCTCCTCAAACACAGCGGAAACTTTCTCTGCAGTTTCAAAGAAACTGTTCTGAAAATAAAGAACCAGAGAAACTTTCTCCAGTTTTTACCCAAGCCAGGCCATTGCCATCCAGTCACATACACAGGCCAAAGCCGTCACGACCCACCCCCAGTGATGTGAACAAGCAGGGAGAAACCTTAAAAAACAGTATGACACTTGACCTGAATGATATTTCGCAGTGTGATGGCAACAGTAGTAGTAGTAGCAGTGCAGTTATACCAAGTGAAGAGACAGTGTTCACACCAGTAGATGAAAAATGCCGACTGGATGTTAATGCAGAGCTCAATTCCAGTATTGAGGACCTACTGGAGGCCTCTATGCCAACAAGTGATGGCACAGTTACATTCAAGTCTGAAGTTGCAGTTCTTTCTCCTGAGCGGGCAGAAAATGATGATACTTACAAAGATGATGTAAATCATAATCAAAAATGCAAGGAAAAGATGGAAGCTGAAGAGGAGGAAGCTTTGGCTATCGCTATGGCAATGTCAGCATCTCAAGATGCCCTGCCAATAATTCCCCAGCTACAGGTTGAAAATGGTGAAGATATCATAATCATTCAGCAGGATGTAAGTATACATATGAGAATTTAGCATAAGTCTCAATTGAGGTTCACTGAATTTATAAAGCAGTGCTGTTACATTTCCAAAATTATATAAAACGTAAAGATACCCAATACCCTCTCATAGGACTTGGAGTATAAACAGTCTGCCAGTTGAGGGTGCTGAGAGAATCCTTCCATGGTTATTAACAAGCTTAGAGAAGGTATTTGGAAGAAAAACATCATGTCATGTACCAACTTTTAAAATGGCAAAGAAGGAAGTGTAAAAGTGGGGAAATCAGGAAATGAGGACAGAGGTTTTAAGCAGGAGTAGAACTGTACTGAGTCTGACTTTGAAGGCAATTGTACAAAACCAAACTAGTTTCTGAAAGAAAAGGCAGAGTTGTAAGAGATCTTGTTGTCAGCACATCTTGAGAGAGATGTGAGATACTTCAGAAGTCAGAAGAAAGATGCTTGTTTGCAAGTAGACAAAAGCACAAGAAATAAGAATAGAGAAAGGAGTATTTTCTTTGTGGTCCTTTGCATGAGGTAACAACATGTGAAGCATAAAATGGGAGAAATAAATTAAGTAGAAAATAACAGGATTTTGGTCATGTTTACTATAGGTGCTAACTAAAACCTTAATTAGATGTGAGATCAGGAATAGAAAAAAAGGCTTGCTCCTGTTTGTGTCCTTAAATTTTGCCTTTCACCTTCAGCTGGTAACATAGAGGAGGCTCTCTGTTCTTGCATACAGTAGGAGTATGTGGATTATGGAATACACTGGTGTTCTGGTCTCAGCTGAAACGTGTATAACATACAGTACAAAGAACTGTAAGGGAGAGGACAAGCATATAAGCTTGGATATTTCATAACCTTCCAGAAAGTCTACATTTTAGATGCATGCTAGTAAACATGGAATTGATTTGGAATTCAATTTGCAGACACCAGAAACCCTGCCTGGACATACCAAAGCAAAACACCATTATAGAGAAGATGCAGAATGGCTTAAAGGTCAGCAAATTGGTCTTGGAGCTTTCTCTTCCTGTTATCAAGCTCAAGATGTAGGAACAGGGACATTAATGGCTGTAAAACAGGTAAATACTTCAAATACTTCACTTTCTTGAATATATTGTGCTTGTTCTTCAGTATTTCTTTGGAGTATTAAATATAAAAGCTCTCTGTCCTCACAGACTTCTTGTATTCCTTGCTTCCTCTGCTCCCTGTCATGTGTTCTCACATAATACATAATAAAAAGTCTATATGTGCGTGGTATTAACATAACATTTTCAGGTTTTTTTCACTTCTTAAAATGAAAAAAAACCCTAACCTGTAATTTTTTTTTATATGCCCATTTTCTTTCATAGTTCTTCACATGCATTTTTACTTTCATCACGTTCATAAAACAGTGACAGTTAGGAATGGAGCCCAGATCTCTTGATTCCAACTTACTGCCCTCTTTGCAAGGTAGCTGTTAAAAGTAGTTTCCCCTTACTTGTCAAGACTTTTTTTCCTAAAACAGTTTAAGTGGAGGAAATGTAGTTTAATGCTTGTTTCCTCTGATCCAACAGCCAGCTTTGAGCCAAGTATTTTTAATATTTAACTTAACAGATACAGAAGTATGACTGAGAAAACACGCTCAAATGCACATGCTTCACTCAAGATTTTTGAAGGTTCTAGATGTGAGTAAATCTTTCAGGCTTTAGGTGCCCTAGGTCTGGATCAGTGATACCAATATAGAGAGAATCTTAGTCCCCACATTTTCTTATTAATTCTAGAATGAATTTATACCTATGGAATTGAGCAATTTCAAAACATTTCATCAGGGAAAGAATACCTGTCATCAGCTGTTCCTCCTCTGAAACTGTCTTCCTTGTGAAGGAGTAGGACTGTCCATGTAGTCCTTGAGGCTCCTCCTGGAGAGATGATACTGATGATTCTGATGCTCAGGGGAAATTCTCTGCAGCATACCATTATTTGAGATTTACTATGGGTCAGAGCTGGGGTTGGTTCCAGTTCCACTACAGGACTTCTGATCTGCTTTCCCTGTCCCCCAACCCCCATCAAATTTCTGGGATAAGAGGTTTAGTTATGAAACAGATAGTACGGTTAAACTGGTAAAAATCTTACAAATAACAACACTGTCAGAATCCCATTTCAGGCCTTATCTTATTTTCTTCAACATCTGAAAAAGAAAAAAAAATAAAATCCTAGTTTAAGCAGGAGAGTGAAGAGGGGAGTTTCCCCACTCCATACTGGGAGAGATTTTTTGTTGGTATTTCCCCAGAAGATCACTCTTAATTTTCTATGACTGTCTAACAGGGAGGTATGTTCTCAGCTGAAGGGGCTTGAGATACAAGAATACTTGCTATTTCCAGATGGTGAAAAGGGATGGAAAACCATCCATTCTTGTTACTGTACTAAAAGGGGGGGTTATGGCACTGGTAATTATGTAAGTCTGAATAACATATTACAAAACAGGTGACATATGTCAGGAACACATCATCCGAGCAAGAAGAGGTAGTTGAAGCACTGAGAGAAGAAATAAGGATGATGAGTCATCTGAACCATCCTAACATTATTCGAATGTTGGGTGCTACATGTGAGAAGAGCAACTATAACCTCTTTATTGAATGGATGGCAGGTAAACAATTACTATGCCAAAGAAAATTGAAGTATCAGTTGTGTCTTGAACTATGTAGTTTCATACTGCATTTTGCATCACTTCAGTTTGCAAATTTGTGTTTTCATTCCTGTTGGTAACCAGTATAAAGGTCTACTTACAGAACAGTTTAAGTGGTCGTATTCTTACTGGTGCATTCTTTTTTTTTTTTTATTTGGAATTTTCCATACCTAATCTGTCATACAGTTAAAGCAGTTGGAAGCCCTGAATAAAAATTCCTACTACTTTTTCCTCAATTTCTGAATCTAATCAAGGAATTAGAAACTTGAGACAGGCACTTCACTTGGAAATACATCACACTGTTGCATTTTCAGTGTACCTGTGTAACTTTAAGTTATTATTAAAAATAACTTTGCTAGAAAGTTTGGAATACCTGTCACTTGTTTTTGTCCCAAGCATTTTCATAAAAGCTGTGCGAGGTGACGTGCAAAGGCATTTAAGAACTTAAAGTAAATGTCTAATAGTAGGTAGTAAGCAGCATACTTCAGGAAAAACATGTTCAAATCCTAAATGTGTTGAGTGGTAATTTAGTAACAAATAGTGAAATCTTTTCATTATTCTATACAGCAGGGACAAGAAAGTCTATATCCTTTTTTTTAAGAAGGAGCTTTATTAATTTTATGAATGGGATTATATGTTTTTGCCATCCAGTTATCAAGACTAGATTTGATGTTTTATACATTCTTATTTCTTATAAAAGAAAGCATTGCACCTTAACTTACGTTCTTTGGCAGAAACTGCTTAGCAATACCAGAGTCCTAAGAAGCAAAGCCCAAGTATGTTATTACAAGCAGTAGTGTAGAAAATATTTTCTCAAAACTAAGGGTGTTTTAACTTTATTTAACTATAATTTTTCTGAAACAATATTATTTAGGTAATGAAATGTCAGGAATTGTCTTTACCTCATTCAAGCCCAAGTTATATTAGAGTACTTTGAAAGGCACAACGGAAATCCAAAATCTTGAGGATCTATATACCAGTTGTGGAAAACAGAGGAAGACACTGCTTTTCCTTGCTTGTCTACTTGCTTCTATATATTGGTACCTGGATGGTAACAAAAGTAAATTGAAATCCTCAGAGGGAACGCTTACTGAAGGCTGCATGTATCTTTTGCCCCAAAGCAAGCTAGTGTTCTGCTGCTTAAATGTTAATGTGAAATGTGGATAAATATGTGTATTTTTTTTCAGCAACAGTACTTTGTACACTAAGGTATTTGTACATTCTTTTAAGGAAGTATAAAATTATGAGGAAGCATGAAGAGAATGTCTTTAATGTGTACAGTCCCAGGTAGAAAGTAATTAAGTAACCAAGTATATTACTTTTTGCCTATGAAACTTTTTAATGTTGGGGGGGGGGGGGGGGTGGATCTAGTTATAAATTAGGAATACCAATACCAAGTTCCAATTTTAGGAGGCAGTGCTGCATTCTGCTAATACAAAATATAAGCGTTGATAAAATACATTTTTTATCTTCTAGGGGGTTCAGTTGCTCATTTGTTAAGTAAATATGGAGCCTTCAAAGAATCAGTTATTATTAATTACACAGAACAACTATTACGTGGCCTTTCTTACCTCCATGAGAATCAGATAATCCATAGAGATGTTAAAGGTGAGAATTACGTAGAATGTCTTTTAAAAAGGAATGTTTAGAAAGCAGCATCTATTTTGGCTTGAGACCTATTGCTTCTCTTGAATACCATCTCAAGAGTGGTATTTCTATTGGGTTTGTCTGATAATTCTTAAGAACTTTTAATTACTGAAATTAATCAGAATGTTCATATCCAGTGCTTGGGGATGTTTGCTACCTATACCAATAGTTTAGAAAAAATGTTTTTCTCAATTGGTTCAAATAAAATATGAAGTTGCCATATAGCTTTAAAGATTGCTAGTTAAATTAATGTAAATGTTTACACTGAAATGATAGTAAAATCTGTAAACAAGCCAAGATAAAGAGGTCAGGTTTCTAATGTATAGGAATATTGTGATGAGTTTTCTTCTTTCATCCTAGTTGAACATAAATACAGTGGTACTGTGTTTGAGCAAAATGTGGACTTCATTGGGAAATACCAGTCTTAATAAACTTTTCCCTTTAATGTCACTATAGCTGTCCATGAACTGGAGAGATATCCAGATAAGTAGCAATATAGCAACTGCAAATATTTGTCTTTAATATTTCTTCTTAAAATAGGAGAACTTTCATTTGCCCTGTAAAGGGTTTAAATTTCACAGGGAGCTGCAGGCAATGAAAACCTCCAGGGTTTTAGGTCACCATTTTCTTTCATTATTCCATCTCCAGGCATTGTTCCAGAATCCTGTGTTTGCCCTACTTTGAAAGTTTGATTGCTTCTCTGTATCTCTCGGACAGCCTCAAGCTGTGTGCAGTATCATTCAGGCATAACAGAAAAGTGACATTATTAGACTTCGTCCGTGATTTTTAGATTTCTGTTATACTGGGGGTGGGGAACATCAACCTATTTATAGTTTCGAAATGGAGTGAGGAAGAGTGTCTGATCATCCTTTTGCCTTTAATAGCCAACTAGCAGTAATTTTATTATGCTGTTGACAGGTGCCAATTTGCTAATTGACAGCACAGGTCATAGATTAAGAATTGCTGATTTTGGAGCTGCAGCCAGGTTGGCATCAAAAGGAACTGGTGCTGGGGAGTTTCAGGGACAGTTGTTGGGAACTATTGCATTTATGGCACCGGAGGTAAGAAACCCATTTTGGAAGTTACTTCAAAAAGTTTGTTTGAGCTCTTTAAGTTAATTCATACAGCCAAAACCCAGAAAATTGCTGTAAATGCTTCAAATATGTTTTAAATGTACTTGTTCTAAAGAATAGGAATGATTCCAACATGATGATAATGACATTTCTTTCTCGTTGTCAGAGTTGGTTTAGGTAGTTTGTTACATGTTTTATCTATCATAAGTATTGCTACTAAGGCCCAAATGACCATTTGGTCCAAAGCTGCTATTGCAAGGTACCTTGCTTTGCCCCTTGATCAGGCATTTTATTTACTAGCTCTCTACAGCTGTATAAATCTTATGGCATTTACACCACTGATCACTCTCTTAACCTGAAATGTTAATCAGAATGCATTTGGTTGATGATATTTTTTGCATCTAAATTACTTAGAATTAAGAGACTTTGAAGTGGATAACCTGAGCTTTGGTCTGTCTGTCTCTTCAGGTCCTGAGAGGTCAGCAATATGGTAGGAGCTGTGATGTGTGGAGCGTTGGCTGTGTTGTTATAGAAATGGCTTGTGCTAAACCTCCCTGGAATGCAGAGAAACACTCCAATCATCTTGCTCTGATATTTAAGGTGAGGTGCTTTGTTGCTACCAATATGCTACAAAAGACGCTGACTAATTTCATATACAGCAATGTGAATTTTAGAAAAGTATACAAGTAGTAAGGATTGTTGCAATAGCTCTTCTTTATATTGGAGCTGTTAGTACAAAATCAATACTGCTATCAACATAATTATACTTGCTTGTTAAAAAAACCCAAACAGCTACCAACACAATAATATGCAGAAAAAGCTCTTTTGTAAGATATAGATACTTAGTGTAACAGGCAAAAAAAATGTGGGAATACTGTTGATCTTGATTCTAGGCAGAAGGCTGAGATATGAACTCTTTCTTACAATCCTGTAAAATACGGGAGCAAAAGAAGTTTTTCTGCCATAAAACATTTATGTGTGTATTCATATTTCAGAGTGGGGAATGTCCTTTGGTAAAAACCTGATGTTCCACATTCAGATTTTGCTGAAAGATATTTACCGTTATGCCATGCTATATATAAATATTGCCCCTCCCTTCTCTAGGTCACCCCTTTTGGCATTCATGTTTCTTACTAAAATCAATCAGGTATATTTAATTCTAAAAGTTTAGTTGAACTGTAGGCATGAATGAAGAAAATACTGCCACAAGTGAAGAAAGTTATTATTAGCATTTTCACTAGCATGAGTGAAGAAAGTGTTTCCACTAAACAGAACAGCAGTATTCAAATATGTTCTAATTAAGTACAAATCACTTGTGATAAGAGATGTAATTGTCTTGATTCTGTGTCTGTGAACCTGGTGGTGCTACTCTAGTGTTCTCAGTCACCTCACTTAACCTGATCTAGAGAAGATCAAAATTAATTTGGTGGGGATTGATCTGTGTCTATCTGAGAAAGATTGCCCTTTGGGGTGGTAGCAGAAATACAGCAAAGAAAATGCACGAGAGCATACCCAGCTTAATGTATCATAATGTAACATCACTCAGCTTAATATATCTCCATGTTGGCTTATGCCAGTTAACAGTGATGGCAACTAGTAGACTAAAGAATTCCCATATGTATGGCATAAGAGCTTTTCTTGTGGCCTGCTCAGCAGATGGTCACTGCAGAATCTTGCTGTAAGAAAAAAATTTAAAGAAAAGCGCAAGGAGAGAGGCAGACTGAAAGGCAATAGGTATAAGGGCAACTTAAGACCCATTTTATAACATGGAAGCAGTAATGTAATCTTTAAACTGCAGTAGGAAATATGCTAAGTGGAGAAAAGCTCATAAATATAACTCATGGCCTGAAAATGATCAACTTGTGGAAGGGTTTTGGGGTAGGAGAGGGGACTTAAGAATCACTGACTTCTAAAAAGTTATTTTCCCTTTGTTCAGATTGCTAGTGCAACTACTGCTCCATCAATACCTACACATCTGTCTCCTGGCTTGAAAGATGTGACTCTTCGATGTTTAGAACTTCAACCTCAGGACAGACCCCCATCAAGGGAGCTGCTGAAACACCCAGTCTTCCGTACTACATGGTAGCTACTTACGTATAAGGCTGATATACTGAAGAAGATGCTACTGAATATACCATAACTGTCTTGCAGTGCAGTTAAGCACAGCAAATTGTATTGTTCTGCTGGCCTTAATGATAGATACATCAAGGACTTAAGGCCAGTGGAGGACCCTACCTAAGTATGTGATTGACAAATCGAGATCTTTACCTAAGCTCAGTATGCAACATTTCACAATTTGTGCAGAGATTAGTAAACTGTGCCTTTTCAAACATCTGGCTCTATGTGAACACAAAAGCATTTTTCCTTAATCTGCATGATTATTTAGCAGATAAGTGATTTTTATTTTATTTGGAGCACTTTTTCAGCAATATTAGGAGCTGAGGGGCTCAGGATCTATTTTAATATAGCATTCACTGTTCCATTTCACATCGTGTAGATATAAGCAGAGGATTCTGCAATTAGTTTTCAGCACTGGTTAAAAGGAAGTTCTGTATCTGTCCATTTTAATTACATAAAGTTCTCTGAGTAAGAAATCCAAACATTGATGGATACTTTAAAAAAACATTTTGCCTTCCTTAAAGTAAGAGCAGGCAGTTGTGGTTCACTGCATTTACTGCTGGCCATGTAATTTCTTTTGAAATTAAAGGTTTTTTTCATTGTATTTTTAACTTTCAGGGAAAGGTGATCTTTTAAAATAGTCTTTAGAAAAAGATGCAATAAGTGTCATGGAACATCTTGCTGACATAAGAGTTTTAAAAACAGATTTGCTGGAAATCTGGAAAAAAAAATGCTATCTTCAACAAAGCAGTGTTGAAGGCTCTGATAGTATAGGTTATTTAAAAAAACAAAACAGAAAAAACAAGATTGTTCTGCAAAGAACAACTTAGTCTGAATCATGCTAAAAGTTGGTGAGCCTTCTTTTCTTATAGCAGTTTCTTCTGGGAAATTGTGTAGAGAAGTTTCATGTCAATGGCCCCAAATCCAGCTGCCATTAAAGTTTATGGGAGACTTCATCCTTATACTTCAGTGGGAGCAGGTGCCAACTATGAGCAAATCTCATTTTTTGTGTAACAAAACTGAGGTCACATTCTCTACTGATAATAACTTTCACGTGCTGTTTTCCTTCTGCCATACATCATCTATTTACTGTAGCCATTAGTGATAATTTAATTTGAAAATGCTAAAAATATTACCATAAGAAAGGTATTTATTTTAACAAGAAACAAACTTGGACTTGAAAAGCAAGATAAAGTATAATGTGAAGTAAAGCTTCACCTGTAGTGCAAAACTTGTGTTTTTTAGCAGGTGTGTTTTTTTTTAAAACAGGTTTTTAAATTTATTTTAAAGGCAGGTTATTAGATTCTGATGCATGTAATTCTGAAGGAAAATGGCAGCTTTTCTTTTGCTTTTTTAAGAGGGGATCTTTTTAAATCAAATATTGATTGTGTTTAATCTATTTTGAAAAAAATACTGTTCATGTTTTAACTCTTCAGAAGCCAGTTGGATTGTTGGACTGAAATAGAATTGGTTATTTTCAAAGACTCAGGACAAACTAAATAAGCTATAGTACATTAAAAATGTACAATACAAATTGGAAGTAAAACATCTTAAAGATAAGTTTACAGGAATGATAGTGCTCATACTAATAAAAAAAAGCAGTGTCATTAGTTGTGAATGTGTTTCTTTTGGAAATTTTACATTCCTTTGTTTTGGAAGACTGGCAGACTTTGAAGAGTTAAAAAAATAATACCGAAATGTGAAGTTTGGTAGCTCTAACTGTTTTGTACTTGACTTTTTTTTTTTTTACCACTTTAGAATTTCTCGTTCTAGTAAGATTGTTTCCAAGTCTTTCTTATGTGCAAGCTTTAAAGGATGCACTCTTGCCAATTCATGTACTGGAAGATCAGTTGTCAGATTAATACTGTTACTGGTGGAAATGCAAACTGTATAAACTGATGAACCTCAGCTAATCAGTATTACTTTGTAGATCACCATGCCTACCACATTTCAAACTTAAACTGCCTCTAGGTGTCCAAATGCGTGCGTTTGCGTTTCCCTCAGCTTGCTGGTAATTGTGGTGTTTTTAAAATGCAGATGTGATGTAATATTCTTATTTTCTTTGGATCAAAGCTGGACTGAAAATTGTATTGTGTAATTATTTTTTTTGTGTTCTTAATGTTATTTGGTACTTAAGTTGTAAATAACGTCTACTGCTGTTTATTCCAGTTTCTACTACCTCAGGTGTCCTATAGAGTTTCTTCTACCAAAGTTCACTTTCACAATGAAATTATATTTGCTATGTGACTGATTCCTAAGACTTCCAGGGCTTAAGGGCTAACTTCTATTAGCACCTTGCTGTGCAAGCAAATTTTACAGAAATCTCTGGGTTAAGAAATTTGGCTTCATTGTATCCTTTGTTATTTTAAATATATCAAGATATTTTAATTAAAAGTTTTTACCCCATTGAACCAATTTTATATAGTATAATTTGTACCTATTTTGGTGGTTTTTGTCTTTATAGTAAATAAAAGTTTTTGAACAAATTTTGTCCTTTGCTTATTGTAGTGTGAACACGTTCAGTTTACTGATGTAATATTTTTTTAGACTTCACTGTTTCTACATGATTTCATATGCAACACTCAATATATCAAGACTTAGTTTCTAATATTAAAGGACACATATGAATGAGTATTGGCTGATACATGTATATCTTAAGTGTATCAATAAAGAATGCTTAGATAAAGGGCAACAACAAACACTAAATTTTTCTTAATCAATAAAGGAGGAAATTCTCTCACAACAATTTATCTGTCAACCTCACTTGCTTATGCCCTCAGATCAAACATTAAATGTCTAAATTTTGCAGTACTGCAAATGTAACTATTAATTACCAAGCCAGGTGAGCTGATTTGGTTAGATCAGTTCTGGAGGCACAGAGGTGTACCTTGGAAGTTAATCTGCTATTTTTTCAGTTAAATGATTCTGTTGCTTGTGATTAAAGTAGCAAACATAAGCCTTTCCTTATTCAGGCAATCTGAATACGTATTGCAAAGATAGGGCTTGTTTCAGTTGCTTGTCTTTCTCCTGATTTTTTTAAATTTTAAAAATTAATCTATTTTTTGATAGTTGAAAATTAAGTTCAAGTGTTCTGTAGCCTTTTTTGTGACTACTAAATTCTACATTTTGAAGGATCATTCTCTTTATAGTCTCCATTACTTATGTGAGTTTCTGCAAATAGAGACAAACATCAATTCACCAGCAAAAATTGGCAGCAGAAATCTTCAGATAAATTCTAATATCTGATTTTTAAACAGAGAAAAATGTACTACCTGAAATGTCAAGAAGTAAAATATATGACAGGGATTAAATAAAAGATAAATTGAGTCTAATGTATCTTCTTTATTTGATTTACTATAGAACTTTGTATTGCTTTGCATGGTAAGGTTTTGGTAGCAGAGGAGCTACAGGGGTGGCTTCTGTGAGAAGCTGCTAGAAGCTTCCCCTATGTCCGACAGAGCCAATGCCAGCCGGCTCCAAGATGGACCTGCTGCTGGCCAAGGCCGCGACAATCAGTGATAGTGGTAGTGCCTCTGTGATAACATATTTAAGAAGGGAAAAAAGTTGCTGCACAACAGAAACTGCAGCTGGAGAGAGGAGTGAGAACATGTGAGAGAAACAACCCTGCAGACCCCCAGGTCAGTGAAGAAGGAGGGGGAGGAGGTGCTCCAGGCGCCGGAGCAGCGATTCCCCTGCAGCCCGTGGGGAAGACCGTGGTGAGGCAGGCTGTCCCCCTGCAGCCCAGGGAGGTCCACAGTGGAGCAGATATCCACCTGCAGCCCGTGGAGGACCCCACGCCGGAGCAGGTGGATGCCCGAAGGAGGCTGTGACCCCGTGGGAACCCCGCACTGGAGCAGGCTCCTGGCAGGACCTGCGGCCCTGTGGAGAGAGGAGCCCACACTGGAGCAGGTTTTCTGGCAGGACTTGTGACCCCGCGGAGGACCCACGCTGGAGCAGTGTGTGCCTGAGGGACTGCAGCCTGTGGAAGGGACCCATGCTTGAGCAGTTTGTGAAGACCTGCAGCCCGTGGGAAGGACCCACGTTGGAGAAGTTCACAGAGGACTGTCTCCTGTGGGAGGGACCCCATGCTGGAGCAGGGGAAGAGTGTGAGGAATCCTGCCCCTGAGGAGGATGAAGCAGCAGAGACGCTGTGCGATGAACTGACCCCAACCCCCATTCCCCATCCCCCTGAGCCACAGAGGTAGAGAAAACTGGGAGTGGAGTTGTGCCCGGGAAGAAGGGAGGAGTGGGGGGAAGGTGTTTTAAGATTTGGTTTTATGTCTTATTACCCCCTACTCTGATTTTGATTGGTAATAAATTAATTTTCCCCAAGTTGAGTCTGTTTTGCCTGTGATGGTAATTGGTTGGGTGATCTCTCCCTGTCCTTATCTCAACCCACGAGCCTTTTGTTATATTTTCTCTCCCCTGTCCAACTGAGGGGGGGAGTGATAGAGTGGCTTTTGTGGGCACCTGGCATCCAGCCAGGGCTAACCCACCACAAATGCCTGAATCTTACAGTACTGTGTGGTAATCACAACGTTGCAGTCTCCTTTTTAGGAACAAGAGATGGCAGAGATCACCTGACCCCAGCAGTTGGCAGAAAATGTCAAAGACACCTACTTACAGAATCAAACATCTTCATTTGCAAAGGGCATGTTCAGTTCTTTCACAGGCAAATAGTAAGCTATGCCTATTTTGGTTTTCTCTGATGGAAAAATGTTACATTCCATGTTCTCCATGACAGTCATAGATTGAAGTCTGACAGTGTTTCATCTTTGTGAGTTCTCATTGAAAGGTAATGATTGCTTCCAGACCATGCCGGAGCATCACGAGTATCATGTATTTCACCTTCATCATCTGAGTGGGCAACTTACATGTGTGGCTGTTCTGACCTGACTCTGCCCACCTCCCAAGACACTGTATTTCCCTTACTAACTTTCCTCTCATTGCTTAGTCTTCCTTGCTGACCTGAATCATGAATGTAACAGTCTTGCTTTTAAGACCCACAATATGCATACACTGTGGCAAAGGTGCCTGTTGTTTTCTCATTGTGGCACACAGCTGCTGAAATCCAGAATTTAAGCTGTGAATTGAGACCCTTCTTCCCTGACATTACCGAGAAAGTCCAGAAGATGGCAGGAAAGCGTTTTGAGGCAGCCACTGTGCCATTTACTTTTACTTCCCTCAGTTATTTCTGTTTGCAATGTATCATCACTCAGTTCCTGTTCTTGAAAAGATGTTGAAGGCCAACAACACAATTAAAGTGAATATGAAGTAAATCAAGAGGCCATTTATAAACATTTGCAAGGCTCTGAGACAGGAAATTAGTTCTGCTTGTTTCATTGTTTTGGTGGGGCTGCCTCTCAAAATCCCAAACCCTTGGCTGAAGTTTAGGCCCAGATACAGGACTGTAAGCCTTGACAGTGGTTTGAGGTTTGATTTCTCTGTTCACCCCAAAACCAATTCTCAAACACTAGCTCCATACGATTATTTTTTAACTAGTTTCCTCAGAAAGTAAGATACATGCTGTCATGTTCTGTCCTTTTTTCCCCAATTACTTTTGACTTCATTGGCAGATTTTAACTAAAACTGCAGGGTAAGGAGCAGCATCCAAAGATAAGTTTTATGAAAGTAGGTACCCAAGCAGAGAAGGGAGAACAGCAGCCAAGGAGATACCATAACCCTTATCTTAATGTATCTTAACTTAATGATTTGTAAAGAATGATTTGGGGACCTTTGTTAATTTTTGAAGCTCAATTGCTGAGCGATTGTTTTCTTCACTAGATTTGTTTATTTTACAGACAACCTATGGTAGAATGTGGCACCAAAAGAGATTATGTCCCCACCCCATGAGCACTCTAGTTGTAAATGCTCATGATTTGCAATATATCCGTTCTGTCTGGCTTGTTAGGTTTGCAGTAAACGCTGCAGACTGCTTCACACCAGTAAGCGGGCTGCACCTTTCAAGATGCATTTGCTTATGATGCTACAAAGCACAACTCGTGTCTCCTTGTCGCCAGGGCCAAATACTAGTCAAAAGTGTGGACAGAAATGTAACAGGTTTCAGCTCTGGGCTACTGATCCGCTTCTTTTATGATCATCTGAGGCACTAACAGTCTTCAGCATCACTAGAGGCAGGCGCATGATGATTTTGGAAAGGTGATCTGATAGTGCTGGGATTGCTCCTGGATGTAGAATTGTCAAGGAGATGTGTTTCAACTGCTGCTTCTAGATCATTTTTAAATCTCCTTTTGGTATCATCTTGCCTTTTTTGATTGTTTAATAAAACACGGGAGGGGCCTGCAACGTTATTTAGATATAGGGAGGTGTGCGTGTGTTCACCTACGTAAGTATGCCCCCACGGGACAAGAGTTTTCTTTTCCAGGGCCTGCAGCTCTGCCTTTTTTGGTGCAAACACACCATGCCGTTACAGTACCTACGGTTAACCAGCTCTCCCTATGCCGCCAGCTGCTGCGGAACAGGGAGTCCCAGCCCCACCGGAGCCCGATCTCATCAGCCAGCAGCCCTACACATTTGCATTAAAAGGCTTCCCGCTCCGCCTGCTCCCCCTGGCCGCGTGGAAGCCGGTCCCCCCGGCCCACCCACCCCAGCCTCGCCGGGCATCCTGCCCCGGGGAGGGTGCCAAGATGGCGCCTCAGCCGCCCCGTCAGCCTGAGGAAGCCCCCTCGGGTCAGTCCGTTCCGAGGGCGGGCTGACTTGGGCTTTGTTTTACTTTGTTTACCTGGATAGGCTCTTTCCGCTACCTGTGTCAACCGCAATTTTAAAAATTAACTTTTAAAGAATGAATTTAAGAAAAAGTAAATGTTGAAAAATTTGGCTTGCCATCACGCCTCCGCGGGTGCTCAGCGCGCAGCCACGTGACAGTAAGTTGGCATCGGCTCCCTAAAAACGCACGTCACTCACGCTCCTCGCCGATGTCCGAGCTCACGGGTGGGCGACCGCTGGCCGCCGCACGCGCCGCACGCCCGCCCCTCACGGCCGACAGCGCCGGCCCGGCGGGCGCTGGCCGCCCCGCGCGCCGCTCGCCGCCCACCGGCCAATGGCAGCTCCGTACGCAAATACGGCCGCGCGTCCGGAGCGGGGATCGGCCGGGGCGGTTGCGCGGGCGCGGCTGGAGAGAGGGCGCCGTGAGGGAGCGGGCGCCGTGAGGGAGCGGGCGCCGTGAGGGAGCGGGCGCCGCTCGCCCGCCGCCATGCTGCGGGCCCTGCGGCGGCGGTGGGACGCCTACAAGTACCGCTTCGTGCCCTGGCTGGCCCTCAACCTCCGCCGCAAGCGCAGGTGAGGCGGAGGGGCAGATCCCGGGCGCCAGCGGGCAGCGGCGAGGCCGCTCGGGGGGGGGGGGAAGCCCGCCCCGCCCCGCCGCCCTTTGTGCCCTCCGGCGGGGTGAGGTGGCGGCCGGCGGCGCCGCCTGGCGCAGGGTTTTTCGGGCTGGAGGAGCTGCCGGAGCTGGGCGAGAGCCCCCTCCCCTCGGGGGGGAGGAGGGGACGCGGAGCCGCCGCCGAGGCCCCGCTCCCCCTTCTCGGGAGTGACGGGGGTCGCGGCGGGAGCTGACGCGGGTGTTTCCCTGGGAGGCGGCTGCTTTGCGGGAGGGGTTCAGCCTTGTGTGCCGCTTCGCTGGCGCGAAACTTTAGTACCTGCCTGCTTTAAAATGGTATTCAGCGTTACAACTGGATGGGTAGGTTTGTTTTTTTTCGGCAAGACGTGTTTGCCCTCCTTTTAAAGGTAAAAGCAGTGCTTGAATTTAAGTGACTACGGCGTTGTTAAAAGTAGCATAAATTAAAATCTCCCTAGTCAGCATAACGCTTGTCCTTGCCTCATTTAAAGTGTAATGCACTATGCATTTTTTTTTTTTAATAAACTTTGGTAATCGCGTATATTTGATTTTTGGTATGTTTGTCACTGAGAGTTCAGTGGTGTTTAACCTACCTGCCTTGCTGTAAATACACAGATGATGGACAGGTATGAAAGAATATTCTTCAGAGTTTGGCTTTGTTTGAGACAACAGTGCCTGTAAGTTGCTGCTGTAAAATGGGTCTTCTGTATTTTATTTAGGAAAAATGTAATTTTAAAATAAGGGTTTTTTTCTTTACAGGACTCTCCGATACGTTCCCGAAAGCTCCCAAGACAAAATTATCTCTGATGAAGATGTCTTTGAAACGCTACTGAAAGTATTTAAAGCTCTGTTCATAAATGACTTCAGTAGACACGCACATATTTTGGCCTTACTTCCAGAAATCAAATGTAAATATCTGGAATTACTGACTGTTGAGCAGAAGCGATCAAAAGTAAATTCATGTAACCATCAGAGTCAACATGTGTTTAGTCCAGAGGAAGTTCTGTTGAATACACTAGGGTTTGCTATTAGTCGAGACCGAAGTTCCCTGGTGTCTGCTGGAACTGGAGTCTTTGTTACCAAAGGCTTTGTACCGAAAGGGACAGTTGTATCTATGTATCCTGGTAATGGAATGTTCTTTTATCTGATTAAGTTAGATGGGATTTCTAACCATCTAATTATAGAATACTGAAGTTCTACACTAATTTTTATTTTACGGGTTTTATTTCTGTCATTCCTTAACAAAATTGCAAGTTACGGTGAATGAGAATATATCTGTATAACCTGACTAGAGTTCTTTTGGAAATAAGCAAAGCAATATTGGGGGGGGGGGGGTAATTTTGTTTATAAAAAAAAACTTTCAGTACTCAAAATCTGATTTTTTTTCAGCTGCTGGAAAAGTTGTTCCAGATTCTTTAAACACAAATGTATGGGAGCAATTTCAAGTAGATGAACAATACAGTTTAATTCTTCGGGTTTTCTGTTTTGGATAAGGATCTGAAAAAGGAGGTTTTGAGATTTCCACACAGATCAGCATACAAGACTATGAACTTTTTCAAAGCACAAAAATACAAATTGGAGAATGAAAGTAAAACCTTTTAGTGGAACTCTCTTCCATAGAAGCATGCTTGGCAAATCAGCACTTCTCTGTTCCTCATTTCTTGGAACTGTATTTGCTTACATTTCTTAAAAAGATTTGTAATTCTGTCAGTATGGCCAACCTAGGACAGCTCTGCTGAAGTGCTTTGGATTTGTTTCTGTTTCGTCTGTCAACAGAATCATTCCCTGCATGCAGTCTCTAGCTTCTGCCAGCACTGCAGGATCAGGACCAGTCCAAGCATTGGGCAGCAGAGTGTGTTTTGCCATGCCAAAGCAGGAGTGCCTGGCGACTGCCATTGACTGGTAAACTGACTAACAGTCAAATGACAATCACAGGGAATGAGCCTGCGACCTTGCTGCTCGCTTCAAATTTCAGGCACATGCTAAATGTGAGTGTAGGCTCATCAAGAGTCTCCTCTAGGAGCTCATCTGGCAAAACAAGAGGATGAGCTGTTGAAATGCTTTCCTTTTTCAGGGGTATGAAGGAAACTGCAGGGCTGCTGGCTGGGGAAGGGACCCTGTGGAGAGAGCAGGTCAGTGCTCTCCTGCCTGTTTGGCAGTGAGTGCAGACTGCTGTCGGGGCCTTTGCCTCGCTTCTTGTGAGATTGTAGTGAAGGATTTCTGCAGAGAGTTGCTGAAGGTGTAGTGGATGTGAGGGACATAGGATTGCAATGTCATGAAAAGTTGCAAGCCAGTCTGCTGTCACTTTTCTGTGCTTGGAACCCAGGGCAGGTTAAATCCTGTCCACGGATTTGTGACATGGTCTGCTGAAATGATTTGTCTGTTCTTGGTTTGGCATTCTTCCCTCTCCTGTACCAAACAAAATCTCCAGTCAGGGTGGTGGAGGAGGGTGTTTCAGGTTCTTTGCTGTCTGTGTGTGTTTTTCAGAGTCCTGATGGAGTAGTAACAAAATAGCTTAGTACCTTCAGGTGTGCTTTCCTGAACAAATGTCACTTGACATTTTCCGCTCTGAAGCAGGCCAGTTGGCTGGTTTTTTACCTACCTCTCACATGGATGCTGGACATAGGCCTTCTCCTCAATGATTTCCTTCAATGGCTTCTCTCTCTGGAATATCTCAGCTCATGTAGATTTTTTTTTTTTTTTTTTTTTTTTTTTTGCATCCCACAAAGATATGTCTAAAAGCTTGTAGGTTTACAAGTGTTAATGTCATTAACTGAGAAAGGAGTTCTCTCCTACCCTCTCTGTCTCCTTTGAATTTCTGTATGGAGAGGACTGGGTGATATCGTAAGCCCATTCTGACAGTTAACTTATTTTCTTCTGAAATAATCATATCTGTCTTGCAACAGGTACAGTATACAGAAAGCATGAGCCCATCTTTTTCCAGTCCCTTGGCAATCCCTTTATTTTTAGGTGCATAGATGGTGTCCTTATTGATGGGAATGATAAAGGACTATCAAGATCAGTGTACAGGTGAGCAGTCAAAAGAAAAAGCGTTTGTCACTCAACTGGTTTAAAACAGTGGTACTAATAGTCTCAGTTCCCTGTTGTCTTACCCTAAACTGAGTTAGATTTTAATATTATCCACCGATGTGTATCTTGTAATGCAAACAACACAAGGGTAAGAGCTGCTGGATGTGATTTGTTATGTACTTGTCTTTATCTGTAATGCCAGTGAGATGCGTTTTGATGTACAGAGACTGTTTCCTGTAAAGAAAATAGTTTTAATAGGAGCAGGATGTAACATAAAATTTTTTAAATGCTTCTGAGCTGTTATTCAGATCTGCTTAGTGGATAAAAAAAAAAAAAGCCTCTATATGGACTTGCCGATATGAACAGGGTGAATCTGGTAACTCCGGCTCTACTGTACAGAGGAGCAGCACTTAAGAAGGGAGCAGTAACCCTAATAATAATACTTATTATCTCACATTGGGAGGGACCCATAAGGGTCATCAAGTCCAACTCCCTACTCCTCACAGGACTACCTAAAACTAAACCATATGACCAAGAGTGTCATCCAGACACTCCTTGAACTCTGACAGGC